>NC_057936.1:3851849-3914349 GCF_018555375.3 Anguilla rostrata
TCTTGTGTTACTGTGTGCGTCCTAGTTTTCTGTGCGTGGCGCAGCATGCATGCAGACTGTACATGTGCCTCTTGTCATCTTTTGGTGTTCACACTTTTCCCTCTGCCACTCGAGTGATCTAGAGTGGGTCTCACAGGCTGGCGCACGTGGACACATACAGTTCCCCCTGTGCCCCCCCCATCGCCCCCCCCCCCTTCCCTTTTACCCACCAGCACAGACTCACCCACAGACTTATGGGAAAAGGCGTCCTGAATGACATTAGTGTCCGCCTCCAACTCTTCTCCGTGATTGGCTACTGCGTTCCGGCTGGGCGTAGCTGCTGTTGCTTAAGCAGAGAGAAAGGGGGCCCCCCCAGGGAAGAAGGAAGTGGGGGGTCCTGCAGCAGCAGACACCTTCAGCCGCAGCCCTGGAGGTCACCGCTGTACCTCTCTACCACCTCACTGGCCCCAGAATCTCCCCCGCAGGGGTGGGGGGGGGGGGGGGGGGGGCTCGGGAGGTTAATGTGTTCAGACACCGAAGGGACAGGCGCCTTTACCCCCCCTCCCCCCCCCCGGAGTTAGCGGGTTATTAACACCGACATCTTTTATTTATGGACTTAATATCCATGAATGATTCATACTGTACCTGTCGCAATTTTATTATTGTTTTTTATTTGTGTATTTAAAGGGGGGAGGGGGGGGGCGATGGGGGGGTTGACCTTTCCCTGTCTGCGATGACGGGGGGGTCGGATGGGGGGGGGCGGTGGAGGCTAATGTAAGCAGGGGCTGAGTTAGCGCAGGAGATTTCAGGGCCTTGTACTTCTCATCTGGCGCAATAATAAAATCCTCGTGCCGGCGCATTGATCTCTTCTAGAATAATCCATTTAGGCCCCGGACACGCCCGCACGGGGCCTCATGCATGATTTATCTCCGTGTGCGGGGAGAGAGTGCTGCTCTGGCTTCCACACGGACACAGGAACGGGCCAGAGAGGACCTGAGGCTGGGGGTGGGGGGGGGGAGAGAGAGGAGAAGGGGAGAGAGAGGTGAGGGAAGGGAAGAGAGGGGGGAAAGAAGGGGAGAGAGAGAGACAGGTGAGGGAAGGGGAGAGAGGGGGGAGAGGGAGAGAAGGTCAGAGAGAGGGGGAAAGAGAGAGAGAGTAAGAGAAGGAGAGGAGAGGGAGCGAGAGCAGAGATGAGAAAGTGAGAGAAGGAAAGATGAGAGAGGAGAGATAAGAGAGAGTGAGAAGGAGAGATGAGAGTGGGAGAGACAGCAAGAGAGAGGGGAGAAATAGAAGCTAAGAAAGAGAGAGAGAGAAAGGGTGGTTTATATAAACCCTAAGAAAGAGTGAGAGAAAGGGGAGAATATAAAAGCCAAAGGGGGAGAGAGTGAGGTAAAGGAGAGAAAGAGGGAGGAGTGGAGGGAGGGAGGGAGGGAGGGAGGGAGGATAGAGAGGCTGTAGCATTCGGTGAAAGACTTCAGGAAATATTGATGGGGGGTCATATCCCTCCTGTTGTAGAGCTTTGTGGAAAACCTTTCCCCTGTGTCCCGGGATTATCTTTCCTCCCCACCACCGATGCCTACAATTTCATTATTTTTTTCACCCAAACATCGTGTTCCCGAATGCAGCCTTCGTCTGGTCTCAGGAAATATTCCCCCCCCCTCTTTCTCTCGCTCCCTCTCTCTCTCTCTCTCTCTCTCTCTCCTCTCTCTCTCTCTCTCTCTCTCTCTCCTCCCTGTCCTCTCTCTCTCTCTCCCTCTCTCTCTCTCTCCCTCCCTCTCTCTCTCTCTCCTCCCTCCCTCCCTCCTCCCTCTCTCTCTCTCTCTCTCTCTCCTCTCTTCTCTCCCTCTCTCTCTCTCTCTCTCTCCGGCTCAAGCTAAGCTGTGTGAATCCAAATGGATTTTCCTGCCTCATTCCCAAGTCACTTTAACCACTGCTTGGAGCCTAAATGTGGAGGAAATTGCTTGGCCTGAATCAATGTGTGCGTGAGTGAGTGTGTGTGTATGGTGTGCGTGTGTGTGTATGGTGTGTGTGTGTGTGTGTGCGTGTGTGTGAGTGTGCGTGTGCGTGCAAATATGCACATGTGCGTGTGTGTGAGTGTGCATGTGTGTGTATGGTGTGTGTGTGTGTGTATGTGTGTTTGCATGTGTGTTTGCATGTGCGTACGTGCATGTGCGTGCATGTGTGTGTGTGTGCGCGTGCATGTGTGTGTACGTGCGTGTGTGTGTGTGTGTGCGTGTGCTTGCATGTGTGTTTGCATGTGCGTGCGTGCATGTGTGTGTGTGTGTGTGCATTGGTGCGTGTGGGGTGTGTGTACGTACGTGTGTGTGTGTGTGTGTGCGTGTGCTCTGGGTCCGTGGGTGAGATGGGGATTTCATTGTGCTGTCGGAAATTCTTCAACCGACCTGGTGGGGTTTCACAGAACCTCCGTCTCTCACGTGATGCGTGTGATCACACGCTAATTTACACGCTAATTTACCTTTTTACTTTTCCTGTTCGTGTTCTAAAATCATTTCATCAGCGTCGGTCTCTCTGTACATATCCCAACACAGGCCCGCCAGAGGTTAAATTCCAGGTGAACAGAAGCTATTAGCAAAAGATAACATGCCAGGAGGATACAAGTTAATTAGACATAAGCGCCTCTCTCCCCCCACCCCCCCCACCCCTTCCAGCTGCGGCTGGAAGAATTTATTGTTTGTCTGGTGACATTGATTTTGGGATTCCGGTAATTGTTTTACCTCCGCTTGAGTGATGAACCTGCGGTCGTTCGGCCATAAGTGCGTGTGTGGGCTTCGAGAGCAAGAATCGGCTGCGTGGACCGGCAAGCCCAAGGAATGCTGGGAAAAAGGGGGGGTGGGGGGGAATCCCTTGATGGTCCAGTCAGCAGTTCGCCCCCCTCGTTCTCTCCCTTTTTTATGTTTGCGAAAACGGTTCAATCGGGAAGAGGCGCCGCGCTTCGTTAGCTCGCTAACGATGCAATCAGCTGCACCTTTCACACTCGGCTATTGCCTGCCTTGTCCAGGATTACACTAACTCTCCTCACCACCACCCTGAAATTACCCCCAGCTGCTATGTCAAACAGAAAAGGGGTAACGCTTAGGGGGGTACCCAGGATTAGGGGGGGGGCGTTGGGTTGGTCACAGACTCATTAAGGGAGGCCACATTATTGGCAACAGTTATATTAGCCAATCTTCATGCTCTATTCTAGCTGGAAAAATAGGGGTGGCACCTGGGGTGGCCAATGAAGTTATAGAGGTGGGCAGTGCCACCCAGTCCATCCAACTGGACACGCCTCCACCACCCCACCCCAAAATTAACCCCCAGCTGCTGGGGTCAACAAAACAAAAAAATAAAAAAAACGGGGTAAAGCTTGTTTTTGGTCAATGCTGGGAACATAATCCACCCACTTAGCCTTGTTTTGCGTGCCTGGGGGAGCGGTTGGGACACTGGGCCAGTGTCCCGAGCTGGGGGGGCCGTGTGGTCCTGCGTGGTTTCTCTGTCCTCCCCCCCACATGAAACTCAATCTGACCCGGGGAATTTGTGGAACTTTTGGAGTCGATTTTAATTTTTTTTCTTTCTTTGGAGCCTAGCCTGGTGGGTTGAAAGGATATCCAGGTGTTGAGTGATGTCAGACTGAAGGTGGGCCCGGCAGAGCCTGGAATGTCCGAAAAATATTTCCGGTGCGAAATTAAGTGAGGGGGGAACTGACCTTTGGGGGAAACTGAGATTCCCAAAATCCGGATTATGCTTCTCGAGAGAGATGCGCACATTATTCGTGGATGTGAGTTTCTGTTCTGTGTTTTTCTTTTCTAATTAATCATGAAATACCAACTTTCAACCCCCGGTAATTGTCTCTGGGGACCATTAATATTTGGCTTCTGCTGTTAGAGCACAGAAGCCCTCATTCGTATGTGCTTAAGGTGCAGGATCATAAATACGTGATTAGAATGTCCTCCACTGAACATTCTGACATCAATGGTGATGTCACAGTCGCTACGCATGATAGACAGCTGCGGAGTTCTAGAACACTGACTTGAGAAAGGAAGGAAAAAAACCTCCTCTTCAACAAACGGCCAAGACAAACCCAAAGTTCTGTGCTTCTGGTTTAAGACAATTTAGGGTCTAAACCATCAGCTTTTTCCTGATTAATCATTAAAAAAAAATCAGGAGATGTCCCATTCCCTGATTTATTCCCACCTGCTTTTTTCGGGGCTGACAGAAAGAACAGAAGAGCTGTGGTGTTGGGAGAAGGAGGGCGGGTGGAAGGATTGCAGGACGAGTGAAGTCTGTTTAAAAGGCACTTAGTGACGGTCGTCCCGTTGTTTATTACCCCAGCTGAGTGCTTGTAGGCCGGTGGCCGATGCTCCGTTGAATTCATGCCCTTGAAGTTCGTGTGACAGTGTTAACTTGGGGGGGCGGGAGGCAGGGGGGTTGGGGGGTGCGCAAGGTACATAATCCCCTCCAGTGAAAACCATGTTTTTTTTTTTTGCTTAAAAAATGTCACATTCGCAGCATGAGAACCTCAAAGCGTGAACACGAAAGGCTGACAGTCGACTTCTCAAAGAACAGGGCAGCCGAAAAGAGTCACATGACCTGACGTGAGCGTGCGCAACTGTCCGTCTGAAAACACGCCTGGATCAACTGACGTGTTCGTTTTTTTTGGATTCAAACACTTTTCTGTGCCCTGTTGCTCTTGCCTGGGGCAATTGAGCCTGCCAAGAGGACCAGAAGCTGGGTTTTTTTTTTTTTGCAATTTCATAGGTTCCAGTACACCAGACAAGCTCAGTCAAGCGCAGAAAAGTATTTGAACCCAAAACAAATTTGTTATTTGACCCGGGACGTATCTGAAAATGGCTTCATCGTCTGCCGCAGAAAAATCAGAAGGGACGGGCACTTTAAGCGGAAGGTGAAGGTGCGCTATCTGTTAGCATACCGAGGAGCGTTCGAACTCCTGGCTGGCGTGTCACACGGGGCCTGTGTAACCCAGACTGAGGGGCGGTCGCGTCCGGGACGGGCACAGCACAGCCCTCTTATTTTTTTTTTGAATACCTTTATGGATGATTCAGGTGACATTTAAAGTGGGGGTCTTTTTATTTGGTATTTTCGAAGGTGCAAGCGGAGCGTAAGTAACATCAGTGTTCAGCAGGTGCTCCCCGCCCCCCCCCCCTTGCCCCGCCCCGTGGCAGAAGGGGTCTGTCGGGGGGGGGGTGGTGGCGCCGTGTGCTCACCGCGAAACATCTCGCCTCCCACCCGCAGCTCCAGAGTGACTCATCACAAGCTTAGCGTGGAGGGTCAGCCAGGTGCAGGAGAGAGAGAGAGAGAGAGAGAGAGTGTGTGTGTGAGAGAGAGAGAGTAAGAAACACAGAGAGAGTAAGAGACAGAGAGAGTAAGAGACACAGAGAGAGAGAGAGACAGAGAGAGAGAGTGTGTGTGTGTGTGTGTGTGTGTGTGTGTGAGAGAGAGTAAGAGACAGAGAGAGTAAGAGACACAGAGAGAGAGAGAGACAGAGAGAGAGAGAGAGTGTGTGTGTGTGTGTGTGAGAGAGAGAGTAAGAGACAGAGAGAGAGAGAGTGTGTGTGTGTGTGTGTGTGTGTGTGTGTGAGAGAGAGAGAGTAAGAGACAGAGAGAGTAAGAGACACAGAGAGAGATGACAACTCAATAAATCTCTGCCGGAGATAATTTAAGAGAGGGTGTGGGCTGGGTAATGTGCTGTGTGTGTAATAACATCATAGTTAATTGTGAGGCAGAGGTTTCACAAACTGCTTGTTTAAAATTCTGTCAGTTGACGTAACCTATGTGTGTACGGGGAGGGGGAGGATGTTTTTTTACTTTAGCTTATCGCTGTTCTTTAAGGGTTGGGGGAGTTTGTTTGGGTCATTTGTGTGCTTTTGTCCCATTTGCAACAGAAGCTCATTTGTCACACTAAAGAGGCACATTTAGCATTTGAGTTTGAATTTAGAGGTAGGGAGCTGTGGCCATTACTCAGTCTGCTGTCCCGCCTTTTTAATGTCTCTGAAATACACCCACAGAGCTTCCTTTTGGGGTACGACACCCTCAGCCCTTCCTTTTGGGGTACCACACCCTCAGCCCTTCCTTTTGGGGTACCACACCCTCAGCCCTTCCTTTTGGGGTACCACACCCTCAGCCCTTCCTTTTGGGGTACCACACCCTCAGCCCTTCCTTTTGGGGTACCACACCCTCAGCCCTTCCTTTTGGGGTACCACACCCTCAGCCCTTCCTTTTGGGGTACGACACCATCAGATATTCATTTTGCTGGCCTGCTTTAACTGATGTACATTTCATCTCTTCTTCAGGCTGTTTTCTCTCTCTTCTATCTTTCTCCCTCTATCGCTCTCTTCCTCTCTCTCTCAAGCGTTCGCCGCTGACTCTTCTCATTCTTTCTCTTTATCTCTTTGCATTGGTCACTGAGTCCTCTCCCTTCTTTTTTTACTCCAGGTCATATTTAGAGGCTGTATTGGTATGACATCAGCATAGTATTGGTAAAAAAAACAGCAAAGACTATAAAAGAAAAAATTATGAAACAATCTCCCTCTCTCTCCCTCTCTCTCTCTCTAATGATATCAGATTAGGTTATAAAGCCTCAAATTTCAGCTTCACGTCGGAAAACGGAGGCAGACAGGAAAAGGGAGGGTTTTCGTAGTCTTTCCAGTTGTATTTTTCACTCTGGTCTTTTGTCCCAGAATCCTTACACATTTGACGGCACTGCCCCCCCCCCCCCCCCCCCCCTTCGTACCCAAGGAGCTGACAATACACAGCACGGAGCGGCAGACTGGCCCATGTGTGCGTCACGTCCCGTCCCGTCGGAGAGCACAAAAAACCACCAGGCCCCCCTGAAAGCTTCTCCCTGCGATATACGTTCCTTAATGATTTAAGGAACATGAAAGCCGAACGTACTGATTACCCCGGGCTCAGTAGCGCCGGGAGATTTGGGCTATCTGTAATCGGAGGCGCGAGGGAGGGGAAAACTCACCGTTTTTTTTTTTTCCCGCCGACAAAGGCGAACGCCAAAATGGCGGACGGATGACGTGTTTGACGTGCGAAGGGAACGGGGAGAGAGAGGCTCCTCCGTTAATGATGCCTCTCGCTTTGTTGTTGGGGGGGGGGGGGGGGGCGGTGCCCTTGCATTAGGGAGAGCGCCTTTCAAATCGTCTTCCCATCATCCCCCTGCTTCTCTGACGATCACGTGATCAAGTCTCTTTGAAGAAGGGTCGATTTCTTCTTTCTTCATGCAGAGACTTGGTCTTCAAGGCACTGTGTTTATATATAGTGTCTTCCTAAGACCCGGCAATTCTTTCTTTGTTTTAAACGAATCTCTGGTCTTAATCTCAAGAACCATATATTCCATTATGCTGAATCCTACACTATGAGGGATATTCAATAAAAATATAATGAGTATTAGTTTTCAATATGTTTTCTGTGCAACATGTTTTTGTCATCCAACACACTTATATTATGGCAACAAAAATTAAATACTTTATATTTAAATCTATTTTTTCCGCCGGGTTTCAGGAGGATATATGTACAGTATGTATGAAATTATATATATATACTTGAGAGAGGAAAGGATGTTGTAGTTTGGGCCTGAAGAATAGAAAAATCATCCCCGCTGGTTGTGGTAATTCTAAGACTACAGTGTTTAAACAGTCTGGGTTTGTCTCTGCGTGGCACACAAGCTAATCCCCCCCCCGCCCTTAACCCCCCCCACCAACATTTTGACAGCATAATGGATGCCATATTGTGATATAGTTTTATTTGCGAGCTACTTAGCCTTGACTCACTGTGCATGTTTTTTTTTTTTTTTTTTTTTTTTCCTGCTTTTGACAAATTTGGCCTAATTTATGGTTGTGTATAAAAGCTTCTGGGCAATCCATTTTCAGCTCTCTCTCTCTCTCTCTCTCTCTCTTTCTCTCCAAAGTGCATCACCTGATCAAACGCGGCCCATAGATCAAAAGCGCCCGTGTGGTCCTGGCTGTTCCGCGCTGTTCTCAACTCCCCCGCGACCAGAACTTTCTTTTGTGCGGGCTTTCGATGTGCGTCTTTTTAATATATATTTTTTTACGATCTGTGTGTGTTCTGGCCCTGAAAATAAAATCTGTTGAATTGCTCTCAGCTAATTTGAGACACGGTGTACAGGGTACACAGGGAGACCTGAGCGATCCTTAAGATGGCTGCAGATAGCTTCGGGTGCTTCTTGGGCTTCAGGTGTTGCCATGGACTGGATATGGCACCGTCGATGTTATTGTATAATGAAAGATGATCGTGATTTTCGCGTTTGTTTTGCTTATTTTATACTATGGAAGGCTGAATATTCGATATTTGTTGATGTTGATTTTGGGTACATGTGTCTGATTATGTGAGCATTTGTCCTGTAGCGGTATACCAGAATTTTGACTTTGATACCAATGCCAGGATTAGTATCATAATACGATACCCAGGCCAAAATGGAAATGATTAGCTTGAATAACTCACTGAATAACACTTATTTAAAAAAGTAGTCTAAAAGGCAGAAGATTTGGGGCAATTTTTACACCTCAGAAGTCTTTTCAGCTTCAGAAAACTGTAAGACCTTTACCATTTGCATAAAAAGTCAAGTAGCATATAATAAAGTGAAACATAGCATAATAATACAAATAATACTAACAATACTAGTACTATTATAATAATAACAACAATGATAATTTTCTTCATCATCATCATCATCATCATCATCATCATTTTATATATTTTATAAGTAATATTGTATTTTTATATCCAGTTATTTCATAGCATTAGTTAATGTCTGTTCATGTAAAAGGTGTCTGGTGCTTTTCAAGGACACAGGCGATGGGCAGGTACATCCGCCTCTTTTTCTGGTATTCCTCCTGTGTCTCTCCCTCTCTTTCTCTCCCTCTCTCTGGCTCTCTCTTCTCTGCATAGACTGTCCTTCAGAAAATACAGGCATGGCATTAATCTTTAAATGACTGTGGGTTCACCCCAAGACTTTCAATCCATTAGCGAGGGGAATATGTTCTGAGAGACAGAGAGCGAGAGAGAGAGAGAGACAGAGAGAGAGAGAGAGCGAGAGAGCGAGAGAGAGAGAGAGAGAAAGGGGAATGATAATGGATGTGCCTTTGAGATATCATCAGTACTAAAAGAAAATTATTATACCCCCGTAAATTGTTTGACAGGGCCCTCCCTACGCAGACAAACGTTTCGAGTTACTACCCTCGTCCGCTCGTCCTCTCCCGCTCCCTCCCTCCCTCCCTCCCTCCCTCCGTCCCTTCTCAAGGTCAGAAGTGTCCCAGCACAACTGCATACGGCACTCTCTCCGCCCCCCGGGACGTTCGTGGCCTGACATCGTTACCCTTGTTGTGACAGGTTTTCGTTTTTTTTTTTTTTATCGTCCTGGAAACCGTACCGTACCTCACCCGGAATGATGGGATGGATTTTTTTTTTTTTTTTTTTTTGCCGAAAAACTCTCCGCAGAGACCGAAGGAGCTGTCCTGACAAACGAGGGCGCGACTTCCTGTCTCGCAGGAAGTAATTGATCACATGGCTGGCGCGCTGTAGCTCCCTCTGGTACAGCATCTGTTGCGGGGAGTCCAAGCTCCTTTGGGCCCCATTTTTTGGGGAAATCAAGGTTCAAACGAACCAGGCTGTCAGTGTGTCGTCCGCCCTGTATAAAGTCCTACCTGCGACGAATTTTCTAGATTTCTCCCGTAGGTAATTTCCATGAAAATTACAAAGTGACTGCGTCCCTTTCCTTATTCATTACCGTCAGGAAAATGGCATGTTTACGACTGTATGTATAATTCAGGCCTTAGCGATTCCTTTGTCATAGATGGTTTCTCTGTGTGTGTGTGTGTGTGTGTGAGCTTGCGTGTGTGGGCGTGATTGTGTGGTTAAAATTCGGGGTGCGGTCTGGTCGTTGAACAACAAAAAAAAAGAAAAACCCAAAACAATTAAACTTCAGGGTGGGGACCTCCTGTAATCCATCCTTAATGAAATATAAAAAATAAAGCACGAGTCCATTGTGGCCCAACCAGGCTATTAGAGCTCTATCCGATTGCTTTGAGGATACAGAGAAGAGGGCTGGAAATGAGAGATCGACCGGTGAGAGAATCAAATGCTTATACAAACATTCATTATTTATTACAAACTAAATTAAGTGGAGCTGCGTGTGTGTTCTGGTTCTTCGTCGATGGAAGTGCTATTGTATCTAATTCCTCCCCCTTTCAGAAACTTGCGGTCTCTGTGTGTTTGTACATAGGTACAGTATCAATATCCATTCATTAATTTGTAGATGCGTATCAATAGCCGTTCAATTCATTCTGCATCCTTCCAGAGAGAATAGAGCCCGGGTTGAGAAAGCAAAACAAAAACTTCTTTTTTCAATCCTTACAAAAATCGCACAATGTATATTCATGTGTGAAAAAGGTATTCTCCATGTCATCCCCAAGTTCATGTTAGTTTCTCTCGGACATACGGTGATGTCATGAATAAAGCAAAGGCCTATGGTCAGCCTTAGTGCAACGTTATCATCATATTCATGCTAGTTTCATCCAGTTTTCTCTCCCTCGATCTCTGTTATATTAAAGTAAAGGCCTGTTGTTGGCTTTAGCGCAACGTTATCATCATATTCATGCTCGTTTCATCTGAACGTTTTTCAGCCATATGCTAAATTATAATGGGTTGCTGTCGTTTTTTTCTTCTTCAGCCAAAAACTTCAGGCCAGCTGAGGGATGTGTCTGTTTTTTCAGTTTTACTGCAATGTCCTCCGCTTCCCCCAAGGCCCTCCATCTCGCTGAATTCTGCCCAATCAGGGCCCGGGGATTTGCAGTCACCGAGGGGGCGGGGGGGTGCGGGGGGGGACCTGTCCCTTTGAAGCGGGGCCAAGTCCTGTCGTTCCCCTTGCGCCGTCCACCATAGAGAGCGGAGGGGCACCGGAGCGGAGTTATCTGTCCGCTCATCCCCGTGTGGAATATTCATGAAGGGTCCCGCGTGGAGGACGATAAAATCTGAGCACGCTCTCGGAATGAAAAGCGGCGGCCTGGGGTGCGTTTATTGGGGGCATAGACGCTGGAGGAGTGCGGGGAGGTGAAGGCGCTTCTACACCCTGTCGATGACCGCTTGCCGTGCCAGCCGGACGAGCAGGCAGACCGATCCTGGTCCTCCGCACTTGTCGAGCAGCAGAGTGCCCATAGAGGATGTTCGCGCGACTAATGCTACCGAAACAACCCCCTCCCTTATCCCCCCCCTCCAGTGACGCTCAGAATTTACTTGGCCCCAAATTAAACATTTAACTAAGCGCGTCAAATAATAAATAAATAAATAAATAAGTAATGGCCTGAGCGGATAATGGGAAATGTAAATAACTTTAGCTCCTGTAAAGTGGAGGTTTCTCTCACCTCTTGCTGTGAATGCTTAACACGGACGAGCCTCACTCCTCGTCTTTCGATGTCTGTTGTGAGTTTTTTTTGCCACTCCAGAAAAACGAGGTGAACCCCCCCCCCCCCCTCCAACAGAGAATTGTGTGAGTGGGAGAACCTGAAACCCCCCTGTGCCCCCCCCCCAACCCCTCAAAGCAGAAAAGCATGTGGAATACCTGACAACTGGGAAAGTAATCACGCCCCCCCCTTCCCCTCCCCCCAGATCTCATTGGTTGGTTTTGGAATCCCAGGCTACGCCGCTGAATGCCGTGTGCTCTCTGTAAACAGCCCTGCGCAGACGGCCTCTCCAAGGAACGGCGCTGGAACATGAGCTGATTAGTTTAACCGAATGAGAATTCAGTCTCTCCCTCTCACTCTCCCTCTCTTTCCCTTTCTATTTCTCCCTCTATTTCTCTCTCTCTCTCTGTTTCTCTCTCTCACTCTCCTCTCTCTTCCTCTCTATTCTCCCTCTATTTTCTCCCTCTACTCTCTCTCTCTATGTTTCTCTCTCTCACTCTCTCAGTCTGTTTCTATCTGTCTCTCTCTCTCCCTCTCTTCCTCTCCTCTCTCTTTCCCTCTATTCTCTCATTCTCTCTCTCTTGTTTTCTCTCTCACTCTCTCTCTATGTTTCTCTCTCTCTCTCTGTTCTCTCTCTGTTCTTCTATCTCCTCTCTCTCCTCTCATCTTTCTCTCTCCTCTATTTCTCTCTCTATTTCTCTCTCTCTCTCTGTTTCTCTCTCACGCTCTCTCTAATATTTTTTATGCATGACCTTTGTTTCTTCTTCTTCTTCTTCTTCTGTGTATGAACTGTGGTGTTTTCTCCATTAGCTCCTCGGCTCCTCCCACTTCCACAGACGGCCAGATTGGGGGGTGTGAGGGGGTGGTGGGATGGCGGAGGTTGTGGACGTCGCTCTCTCCGTGCCGCGGCGAACCTCCGGCTCGTTTTGGCGCGTACGGTTCGGCCCGTGAGATAAAGCTGGGCGCCATTAATCACGCGGTCTTTCCCCCGCCCCCCCGCGCGCGGCCGTAGTTGAGGGGTGATGGATGGCGGGGGCTTCGCCAGCCCCGTGCAGTGCTCGAGGGGGCCCGGGTATCGACCGTGGACCCCCCCCCCCCACCCCCCGGGAGAAAGGCCTTCTTCGCCGTCTTGCTTTAGTGCAGCGGACACCTCGCTGCTTTAAAAAAAAAAGATCAATAACAACTCAGCCTGAACCCTTATGGAGATGCAATATACGAAAATACAGTATGTTGTGTATATACTGTATGTAGGTTTGCATGTATGCATATAAGATAGTAAAGTAAATGCTAAAGTGTAATATTTTGCAGTAATACATTTTCTAAAGGTGTTGCAATATCTGAAAATCTGCAATCCCATGTACATTTCTATCCAATCAAGTCAACTGCGGGTCAATTAAGACCATTCAAATAATGAGATCAGAGATGAGGACGAATATCTAATGGGGGCCGCATCTCAAATACATTGCACTTCAGTCTTAGCAAAGATGGTGGAGGAACCAACAAGATGTTTGTTACAATGGAAGTCAATGGATCAATGGAGAATCGTGCTCACAGTCTGGGGATTGTAGCCTTACAGACTGTAGCCAGGAGGACAAGTGCATCGGGTGTGGCCGAGGAGACATTACTTGGACCTGCACTGAGACAGAACAAACTCAAATATACAAATGTTTAACACATGAATATTCAAGTAGCATGTGAGCAAAACAGGCAAAACCGTGATGTTTGAATGCTAGCGTGTATCGTCAATTCAGAAAATTTGGTTAAGTTATCCATCTGACACAGTGGCTGACACAGACAAAAAAAATAAATCCAATAAGTTGCCTTCCTCAGCACTGAGTGTTCGTCTCCAGGCTCAGTGATTGAGAAAGAGGTTGGATTGAACCCTCCAGGCCACCGTAGCTAAAAATTACACCTTTTCCAGCGTCAGGATCTCCCTGCCGGCTGCTTTGAGCTCACCCCTTTGAAGGGTAGGCTGTTTTTGGAATGTTTTATGTTCCGTTTAGGTCTGTTCTAAGACAGTGTTCTAGAACTCCTCCGCTTTCAGTCGCCAGTAGTGATTGTGACATCAGCGTTAGAATGTTCAGCTGGGAACATTCTAATCACGTATTCGCGACCCGGCACGCGACCGCGCGCGTGTCTCCGTCACGCGCTCCGCATCCCCGTAATTTTCGATTCGCTTCGCGGGGCTGCTGCAGAATCCAAAAATCAATAGCAGGACGCTTTTATCAGTTTATTTTTTTTAAGCGACGGGTCATTAAGTCCGTGTTCTGAAACAGGTTTGTCAGTAGATAGCGCTTGTAGTTGTCACCTGAGAATCCTGAATAGATCCTTGCAGACTAACTGTCTGGTACGTTGTTGTTGTTGTTGTTTTTAAATGCTGGTTTGATAGTTGATAGTCATGTTATTTCATATTGTGTAAATTGACTGTCTGCATTTTGTTAGTCGGTAGCTTTCTGTGAGTGCATCTTATTTGCCATATTTTGATATTATCATTATCACATCTTTAAGGCTAATATTTCCCATCTCACGTTCTGTGTTCTTGTTATGACAGTGTAACTTTAATCATGCATATTTTTTCACATTAATTTTGGTGCATTTTTTGCATGATAGAAACTGAAAATCAACAACATTTGAGCTAATTAAGTCCTAAATGAAACTTAATTTAAATCAATGTAATCAATGAAATCATCAAATGCATGATCAGTTATATCAGCGTACTGGGGAAAAAAGCAAGAAACATAACCTTTGCTGCTTTCTGCAAACTGTATTTATAACAGATTTATAGGTGACATGAATAAAATGACACTCTCACAAAAACAAACTGTTAAAGGGGAAAAGACAAATGATCTGATTGGTCATCATGCAGTCATACCCCCCCATCACTCTCATCAGTAACCCAACCCCTTTTTTTACAATAGCGCTATCTATCTTGCTTGCGCTAGAAAGTTCTCCATAGTGGCGAAAGCTAAACGGGCTTTTCGACACGCCGCCTCACACACACACACGCACACACACACACACACACACACACACTACCGCTTCTCTACGGCGTTACGGTCGACCTTAGCGTCTGAGTCTGTCTTCATTACCTGGGGTTTTTTCTCGGCTGCAGAAGCCAGCTGAGTCAGCGTTGTACTCGGGGAAAAAAAAATGTCCGGGTCTTTTCTGACCCGCGGTCAAACGGAGGGATTTTCTCGCTCACCTTCCGGGCTCTCGGGGGGGCTGTCAGAAGATTTTTGTCATTTTTTAGCAGAAACCGGCGTCCGGCATTGACGTGATTATCGGCAGCTGGGTTTATGCCAGGGGGTTGTCCAATCTTATCCAAAGAAAATGGGGCCTGACGTGGGTGCAGGTTTTTCGTTTTGGCCCGACACACTATGACGCCTGATTCAAACAGTCAGCTAACGGAGACCGTGATTGGTCGAGTCCAGGGTCGTTGTGCTGGGCTAGGACATACACCTGCACCCTGTCGGCTGTTTTTGGGTAAGATTGGACACCCCTGGTTTATGTGGAGGGCAAGTGCACTTGGGCGTGGCTGTGATCAGGCCTAAAGATCACAGGCTGCCATGGGCTCTTTCCTGTTAATGGAGAGCCGGAGCCACTGACCTGAAGCCACACAGGAGGCTGTTGAAAGGTCAGGTGATTAGCAATTTTTTTTTTTTTTTCTATGTTGGGTTTTCCTTTATGGAGGCGACCACTGACCTGGACGGAGTATCTTGTTAAATTTTTTGCTATCGAAGGGGAGGTGTGAGGGAGTGGGGGGTAGAAGAGAAGTGAAAGAGCAGGGATTTTGTTTTAGGCTGAAGAATCCCCTGGTTTGACCTTCTGACAGATAATTCCCAGTTTCTCCCACTCCTTGTCATCTGGTAATTAATAATTCAGAGACAGCATTATCCCCCCGGAAAGAGAGAGAGAGTATGGAGAGTGAGAACCATGAAAAAAAAAAGAAAGAAGGAGAGAGGAGTAAAAGAGAGGCTGAGAGAGAAATAGAGAGAGGGAACATGTCTCCAGGATTTTATTTCCCCTCTTCCTTTTTCCCTTCTTCTTACCTCTTTTCGCTGCTCTCTCCCTCTCCCTTCCTACCTCTCTCCCTCCTCCCTCTCTCCCTCCCTCTCTCCCTCCCTTCCTCCCACTATCTATTGCACTGCCAGAGTTTTACTAGTGCCCACAAGCAGCTGTCCTTCAGGAAACCTTGGGGGCCTGCGGTTTGCAATTTGTTTGTGTGGGTGTTTGATTTTGGCATGGAGAGCAGCTCTGTAGGGGTGGGTGGATGTGGGGGGGGTGGGGGGGCGAATTACCCACAAGGTGACGTACGTGACGAAGCTGGAGAGGATGGTGCTGCAGGTGGAATATTGATGGGAGGGGGGGATAGTCGTTGCCCCCCAAGGGCAGGTTGTTAGAGGTGAAGGAGGGATGTAGGGAAGGAGGGGAGGGGGGTAAGAAGGCAGGCCTGGAGAGGAGGGGGGGTGGGGGGGGGCAAACATTGGCTAATACACAACCCTGAGGAGGGCCAGAGCCAGGACCTCATTAGAGGAGTCATGGATGAGGAGTAGAGGTCATAGCCTGGAGGAGGACATTTTGTGTCCGTATTGACCCAATACGTAATTCACTGTTAGTCCTTCAGTGTGTCTGTGGGGGGGGGGGGCTAAGGCGGGTCTGACAGATGGCTTCTCGTTACCGGTTTTCCCCACCAAGCAGGAATACGTAGGATCTCCGTCCCTGGGAAAAAAAAAAGGTTAACCAAGAACAAAGAGCCACTTGCCAACAGACAAGCACCAGACCTTTCCTCCCCACCCCCCCTCCCCCGACCCACAACCTACCCACCACCCCCCTCCCCCCGCCCCAACCCTACCCACCACCCCCAGCACATTCACAGCGAAGCAGGAGCTAATTCCGAAGTCCAGAACTTTAGGTTGAAAGGCGAAAGCGGGACGCGTACGCTAACCTGGCCTGACAGATCCAGCTCTCTCTCTCTCTCTCTCTCTCTCTCTCTCTCTCCCTGCTTAGCCTGACGGAGGCTACAAAGCAAGGCTGAGCCAAATTGCTTTCAGGGCGGAAAGACGATGGCTTTCGACCAAAAGGTGGTACCACAGCCCTTAATGTCCTTGAAGAATGGTGCGGCGGACACATTGAACGTTGCGGTGTATTTAATGCATCTCTCAGAGAGATGTTTTACCGTTTCACTTATATGTTGTGTGTGGGCTGTAATCCAGATGCTCACAGACATACAATTTGCTTTTAACCCTTTGAAGCAGTAGAAGGTTTTTTTGGAATGATTTTTTCAGTGTTCTAGAACTCCAGAAGGGAGGGAGGGGAGGCAGCAAAAGAGGTAAGAAGAAGAAGAAGGGAAACAAGACCAGGTTAAAACCTAGTATATGGCTGGACCTAACACACGTGATCCGGCTGACCAATGGTTTAACTTCATAACTCAGCCGACCAATGGTGTAATTTCATCAGTCAGTCAGTCAGTCAGTCAGTCAGTCAGTCAGTCAGTCAGTCACAGACATTCGCGTTTGTAGGGCTGGCCCCTGCTGTTGCGGTCCAGCCAAAAAGGGAGAGGGAAAAAAAATCCTGGAGACATGTTCCTTCTCTCTGTTTCTGGATGCACATATTTGTGATGTTCAGCCGAGAACATTCTAATCACACGCCTTCCAGGGCTGTCTTTGGTATGCCCTTCACGGTTTCTAAAGAGTCGCAGGCCAGGTGTAACTGAAACTCCTGCGATGACTGTTTTTTTTTTTCGGCCACTGGCTCCCGCCCAGTCCCACCCCCTCCTCCGCCACGATGATCGCTTGGGGAACCGTCAAGCCGCCTCGTTTCTGCAGTCGATAAAAAAAAAAAAAAGGCGATATGACGCAAATGCATAGTCGCCGGGGGTGAGGCTCCGCCCCCAGCCCCCCCCCCCCCTCCACAGGCTCACCAATAAAAGATGAGATTGAAAAACACGCCAAGGCGGCGAAACAGCCATCGCGTCCTCTGAGCGAACATGAACAAGATGGCGGCACCGCTGTGCTTTGTGTGTGTGTGTGGGGGGGGGGGGGTGGGGACGTCTCAGACGTCCTGCTAAAGCAGGGCTGTGTTCTTATTTACATTTCCGCTTTGTTTAATGAAAGACGTCAGACCCCCTCCCCTCCCCCCCACCCCCCCCCCCCACCCCCCCCCCTTATTTATAACGCGGGGCTAAAATGGCGGCTCTGCGCGCCCCGGCGTGTCCGTGAAAGGCACTCCGCTGATTAACTTGCCCCGGGACGGCTTTTATCCGTTACCGCTTGATATATGACATCTTTTTAAAGGGGCTCGGTCGAACGCAATCACCGCCGCTTTCATCGCACGCGCCCCAGACAATCCAGATTGCCTCCGTCCGCGGGGGGGTGGGGGGGGATGCAGGTGATCCTTCAGGAAATATTGACTGTTGGACAGCGAGTGCTCGTGTCTGTGTGCCTGGGGGGGGTGAGGGGGGGGGGGGGGGGGGGCGGAGCAGGAAGCTGAGAGGGTCGCCTGAAGGTCAAAAGGTCAGCTGGCCCCTGTTGGAAGAGGACGGCAGAAATTAATTCCCCATTTATTTCTCCGCGCTTGATTTGTTTCTTGTCTTCTCTTTCCCTCTCTCCCTCTCTCTCCCTCTTCTCTCTTTATTTATTCACCACCCACTCCCTCCCACACGCACATTTCAAAGGAATTTTTTTTTTTCAGCTAGTCAGAAGGGCCAATCTGATTTTCTTTCCCCTTGTGTGTTCCTACCATTGTAGTAGTATGGGCTTGAAACGGATCAATAGGAAACATCCCCCCCCCCCCGCCCCCGCCAGCAGAATCCTACAAGGTGCCTCAGCAATCAGGCTAATGTTAATGCATCTTCGCTTGGCATCCCATCAAGCGTCCCTCAACGGCCTCCCCATTCCTTTCATGTCTAATTTACAGCGGCCTTGTCCCAGGTTCACCTCACTTTTGGCTTCGGCAGTTTGGACTGAGGCTGCGACCACTTTTTTTTCCCGCATCAATCGAAAAAAATCTTGAAGGATGAGAGAGGGGCCAAAGGTAGCTCTTTTCTTTAACCCTTTGAAGAGTAGGTTGGTTTTTTTTTTTTTGGAATGTCGTTTTTATTTTCAGAATTCTAAGTCAGTGTTCTAGAACTCCATTGTTTTCAGTCACCGGCAGCGATGGTCGCATCATCGTCGGAGCTTCCAGTCGCGAACATTCCGATCGCATATTTGCGATCGCTCACACCCTTGAAGGGTTACAGACATTGGCCACAGAGAGGAAGTGGAGGACGTGGTGGGTTTCCCAGGTAGGCTAGGCTTTGGCAGTGATCAGGCAGCTGCGGCTGCAAAGTGTCTTGACCGATGTTGAATGAAATGCTGTTGCCAAGGCGGTTTTACTCTCATAACCCACAATGCACTCTCAGTATATTGTGGGTTACGTAGTGGTCTCCTTGCTAAGACCTCTTTAGGCTCATTACAGGAACTCTGGCAGAGAACATCCTGTCTTTCCATGGCCATGAAAAAAAATCTTTCTTTTATTTCCAGCCATTGTACACCAACAACTGTAGTCCTCCAACCTTGGTGCCAGGGCCCAGTGGCTGACAGTACTTATCTCACACAAGCCTGGCCTTCGCTGGCGTCTCAGAGAGGGTTTCAGAAAACCAATGAGAGAGCGAGAGCATCACTGCAACCTCCCTGCCTCTCTCTCTCCCACACACACGCACACACACACACACACACACAATCACACACACAAACACATGCACACATACACAACCACACACACACACACACACACACACACAGTCACACACACAAACACACACACACACACACACACACACACGCACATTCACAACTACACGCACACACACGCATGCACACATTCACAACCACACGCACATACACACCCACACACACATTCACAGCCATGCACGCACACACACACATTTCTTCCAGCTTGAAGTCAGGCTTAATCCTTTGATTCACAGGCCACATTCTGATGTAGGAGGAGAATATCATGTCACTACACTAGATGGGGGATTTGCATTTTTTGAATATGTCTGCAGGTATAACTGATCCAGGTTCAGACCTGGGTCAAATATGAAACTCAACTGAACCTTCAGTTGCCTTTAGAATATATATAACAGTATTCATGACAAAATTTATCTTTCATATAATGGCAGGTTTTTCCTTAGCATTAATTAATTTCCTTAATTTGTTGATCATTTTCAGGGATCTGCAGGATTATTTTTGAATTTTACTAGCTTGTTAAGAGTTTATATATTTCAAATATACATTTTGAGCCGTCTCTGCACAAGACCCATTCCATCAGGAAAGGCCTTGTTTACTCATACACCTCACTACCAGGTATTAATGATGTGTGACAGAGTACTGGACTTGTTTTCTGGTTTCTTGCGGCTCTGTTTACACCCTGCTGAGCTGGGACATTAACGAGACTGCTGCATCCTGGTCCCCAAGGTAAAGAAGATAGCGGCCATGTTTCTTCCTGCAGCGTTGCTGGCAGTAATGCAGTAAAACTAAAAACACACAGACACACGCGCACACACACGCACACACACACACACACAGACCTCTCCTCACCATGCTGCTTATTTATGGAAGTTATGCGCTAGCAGAAACATTTTGATTCATCGTTATGATTCATAGTTATGCAAGCGCACTAAACATGCCGTGTGCCTCTAGGCCCAAATCAGTATCGTACTGCAAAATGGGGGGTGGGGGGTGGCGGGGGGGTGGGGGTGGCGGGATCTCCAAAAAAGAGTGTAGCTGGAGTCAGGGATGCCGCAGTGGGGGGAATAGTGGAATTGACTGCCCCAAAAATTTTAAGGGGATCCCACAGAGACAGCATGTGCTACGGTGCTACACCCGTCTGCTGTGTGTGCTAATGCGATGAAACCCCAGCCGCAGTTTGAGTTATAGCTGCGTCCGGGTAAGTGTAAATGACCTTTACCGTGCGCGGGGGAAAAGAAGCAAGGTCAAGCGAACATCAATTTAAACTGGAAATATAGCGAAGGGGATCGTGCTTCTCCCGTGTGCACGGAAAATGGCAGTGAATCACTTAAACACTTTTTGGAAGGGGAGGTTTCATGGAAGGATTTTTTTCTTTTCTTTTTAATTCCAAGTCGGTGTTCTAGAACTCCACTGCCTTCAGTTACCAGCGGCGATTGTGACATCAGCGTTAGAATGTTCAGTTAAGAACATTCTAATTGCATATTTGTGACCTCACACCTTAAAGGGTTTGATGCTCTTTTCCCTCTTTTTTTTTCCCTTCCTGATACGGAATGCCCGATGGGTTTTGTCAGGCTGTTGCCACGCGTCCTAGCCCAGCTCGCCACTAACGTGGCACTGCTAAACTGTGCGCTGCACCATGACGCAGCTGAACACACACACACACACACACACACACACACAGCTGAACACAGAGTGGCTGAACACACACACACACACACACAGCTGAACACAGAGTGGCTGAACACACACACACACACAACTGAACACAGAGTGGCTGAACACAAACACACAGCTGAACCCACACACACACACACGCACGGCTCAACACACACACACAGCTGAACACACACACACACAAAGCTGAACACACACACAGACACGCAGCTGAACACACACACAGAGACACACAGCTGAACACACACAGACACAGCTGAACTCACACACACACACACAGCTGAACACACACACACACACACACACACAGCTGAACGCACACACACACACACACACACACACAGCTGAACTGCGTGAGACCCCCACTTGCGGCGGCGTGCCAGGCGCTCAGGCAGTCGTGTATTATTGTGTCAGAGGAGAGAGCCGGGCCTTGCCCTTTTAAACACTGTTTCCTTTCCTGGGGTAATGGCTCCCCGGGGAAGATAATAGCTGAATAATCCTCTTATCTGAGCCCACGGCTGGGTGGGTGGGGGGGGGGAGTGGGGGGGGTGCAGTACCCCCCACCTCAAATCACCAGAGGGGGGCAGCACTCTCTGAGCGAGGGTCCCCTTGCTATGCCACCGGTGACCAAGGACACCATTTTAGTCACCTCCCTGGGGAAGGAGGGGGGAGGAGGGGGGCAAGCATGATGGGCAGATTCAGGCCTGGGGAGGGGGGGGGGGCGTGAGGGAGCGTGGTTACTCCCTGCACACAGCAGGCTGTAGTGGCAGTGTAGCAGAACGGTTACAGAGCTGTGTTGTACTGATTGCTACACCAATCTTAGAATGTTCAGTTAAGAACATTCTAATCGCGTATTTGTGATGTCACAACTTGAAAGGAAGGTTGACGCGTTTCCAAGCTGGGCTCGTAACCGGAATTTTGCGGGTTCCATTCCCAGGTGGGACTCTGCCGTTGTACCCTTGAACAAGCACAAGTACCTAAGCTGAATTGCTCCAGCGTGTACCCAGCTCTGTTAATGTGTAATGTGTGAAAGTGCAAGTCGCTCGTGATAAGAGCGTCTGCTAAACGCCTGTAATCTGAGCACCTGCGCTGCGGTGTAAACCAAAACGCGCTCGCTAAACGGTGCTCAGACTCTCCCCCCGAAGGAGCCTTTGTTTTTGTTTTTGTTTTTTTTTGTTTTCTTTTGTCATGAAATTAGGAGCGCCGGATGAATCGCCCGCGACAAGCGAGGTGGCGAGGGAAGAACGGCCTTATGGGTGTTTTTTTGTCTTTCTTCCCTTTTCTCTTTGCACAGACGCGTGGCCCTGAGCATGATACGGCTCCTGGTGGGGGGGGGGGGGGGGGGGGGGGTTTCTTCCTACCTTGCGACCCCCCCCCCAACCCTGTCAGAGGAAGAGGGGGCTGCTGGGTAAGAGGATACAGCCCGGACGCGTGCCGTGCACCACGCGAAACCCTGGAGCGAACATCTCTCAGAGGGCTAATTGTCCTGGAGTATTACCTGTCACTGCGCGGAAGAGCTCGATACGCCATGACAAGCGGGGGGGGGGGGGGGGGGGGTTAGGGCGGGTGGACGTTGGTCACAGCAGGATTATCGAACCTCATCACTCCTGTTCTTCTCACGCTGACGGCCCCTTGCCGCTTCCCTCCTCCTTCCTCTCCCTCCCTCGCCCTCCTCCTCCTCCTCCTCCTCGTGCTGCTCGGGGTTCATCCGCACAGGCCGCGTTGTGATATTAATATCACATAATACAATCTAATATGGCAGGGGGGACAGGGGGACGGACAGGGGCAGAGACGTATCGGTTATTGGAAGAGGGGAGAGGCGCCATTTGTCAGGGTGATATCTGTGACACCCCTGAATTCGTTAAAGTCGCAAACGAGACCGCGCGGCGTTGACGGATGGCCTCCTGACACACAAGCGAAACTGTATTTTTTTCTTTAAGGTGTCAGTTTGTGTACGTTCACGTCTATATATATATCGCCGGGGTTTTGGCGGGGGGGGGGGGGGGGCAGAGGAGCCGAGCGGAATCCTTGGCGCCCGCGGCGGAATACAAATGAGCGCTCCTTCGCTCGACGCGGCAGGGGGGCATGGATCAATTCGGCAGTCAAAACGTTGTCTTCTTCTTTTTTTTTAGCGACGTCGTGCTAGCAGTGTAAATCACGAGGGAAATTCAGCTGGGGGTTAGGCGGGGCCTGATTACTGGGGCTGCGCGCTGGGGCTGCTAGCGGAGGAGATGTTAGCTGGGGTGCATGGCTAGCAGGGATGCTAGCTGGGGCTGCAGTGCTAGCAGGGGCTGCTCAGCAGAGGATGCTAGCTGGGAAATGCTAGGCAGTGGAGATGCTAGGGCTGCGGGCTGCTAGCAGAGGATGCTAGCTGGGGATGCTAGCAGGGAGTAGCGGCTCTATGCAGAGGATGCTAGTGGATGACTGGGGTGCTAGCTGGGCGAGGATGCTAGGTGCTAGCTGGGGCTGCTAGCAGAGGATGCTAGCTGGGGATGCTAGCTGGGGCTGCTAGCAGAGGATGCTAGCTGGGGATGCTAGCTGCATCTCCGCGCGCCACTTTAAAGGGTTCCTGCTTCCCCCCTCACCTCTTCTGGAACCGCAGGTAGACCAAAATAGAACCTTACAGTCGGTGTGTGTGTGTGTGTGCGAGTGTGTGTGTGGACTTAAATGTCCTCACAAGGATAGAAAGATGAGGAAAATTACGGAAAGTGAGGACCTTTTGCTGGTCCTCACTTTTTCAAGAGGCTGTTTTAGGGTTAGGACTTAGGGTTAGGGTTAGGATTAGAATTAGGTTAGGGTTAAGGTTAGGGTTAGAGGTTATGGAATGAATGTGTGTGTGTGTGTATGTGCATGGGAGTGTATGAGCCTAAGAAAAAAGTCCTTGTCGATACCTGATGTATGCAGCTATTCTACTTCCCTCATGAATGCGTTGATGAGAGTCCAGGATCGATGGGCCATCAAACAGGACTTGTCCCTACTTTTTCTCCCGTCGGTTCCAACGCGTTCCTCATCACGGACTTCTAAATTATTTGGCCCTGCTAGCATTTCCATTCCCGCCATGGCAGGTTATTCCCAGACGTAACGATTGCTCTTTCAAAAAAAAAAAAAAAAAAAAAAAGATTTTTTTAATCCTCTCTCTGGGGAACGCTCTGCGGCGACGGGATGAAGGGGAAGATAATGAGGCGACTGCGGCCCGGGGGGCGTGAGGTGGTTTCTCCGACCGCACGCAGCGGGGGGGGGGGGGGGACAGGGGTCGCCGCATAATCAATTTTGGGTAAAAAAAAAAAAAACAATCCGAGTAATAGACTGGGCCTCATGACCTCGGGTCTCTCACCGGCGAGCGAGGGCGTGCAAGAGAGAGAGAGAGAGAGTCGTGCGTTCCGCAATCGATGGGGCGAAAGATTACAGCGGGCCCCGCATTGATGGCGCGTCATGTTCAAGCTGTGGTGTGTGCTGGGCAGAGGGATCGCAGCTCATCTTTTATACTGTCCTCCTCATCAGCCCCCCTTGTGAGGTCACAAGTATGTCATTGGAATGTTCTCAACTGGACATTCTAACGCCGATGTGACAATCGCTGCGGCAGCGATGGGGTTCTAGAACACTGACGTAGTATTTTAGATAAACACAAAAAGCCTGCTCTTCAGAGGGTTATGTGTCGTTCACTGTGGTTTTAAAGAGGCAGCGCTGGGGGAAAAGACAGATGGAGAGGTAATTGTTGTCCACGTATTCTTGCTTGTTTATTCCACTCTGCAGATTAAAGACACTGAGCTTTCTCTGAAACTCTCATTAAACCCCCCCCCCCTCCACCCCCCCACCCCCCCTTTTTGCCATGTGTGCATACTGGCTGGGAAGCGCAGAATCCAGGGGCGATCTCACAAGAACAGATTCTTTTAATTTTTATCCCGTTTTATAGAAGTGAGCAAATACGGCGAATGAATGAAGGCTCATTTCCGGAGGCTTCCGAGCAAGCAGATCACGGTGGCTGTAAACCTGTTTGCTTGGAAGCAGCAGGACGTTCCCTTAATGGCGGTACACTTCCCGAGTGGTGTAACCGCGGGGAGCGGGCAGTGACGTTGCTAGGAGACAGTTAGCGGCTGCGGGTCGGAGGTGGGGCCTGCCGGGGGTGGAGAGGGGAGTAGTCCAATGGCGGGTTGGAGTGGAGATTTGGCGGAATGATTTGGGGGGGGGGGGGGGGGTGGAGGGTTCAGAATGGTAAATCCGTGCCCCGAGCAGTCCAAGCAACCCCCCCTGAGGAGCTGTCAGGGGGGAACTCGTAATGTAGAGTGAGTGGCCGGGCAGGAGGCGGTGTGGATGTGCCACACCCAGGGACTGAACGCTGTGCGTCTGTGTTGGGAACGAACGCGGTGTGGGCTCAGACTCAACATTACGAAGGCATACAAAATGCAGACCGAGCACTGAGAGGTTGTACCATATCAGTAGACTCAACACTAATGATGAGTGCCAAAAACGTAGACTGAACACTGAGTGGTTGTTTCATATAACTAGACTCAACATTATGAAGGTGTTCCAAAAACATAAATTGACAGAGCTTGTACCAAATCAGTAGACTGAACACTATGAATGAATGCCAAAAATGTAGACTGAACACTGAGAGGTTGTATCATATCACTAGACTCAACACTATGAATGAGTGCCAACATGTAGACTGAACACTGAGAGGTTGTATCATATCACTAGACTCAACACTATGAATGAGTTCCAAAATGTACACTGAACACTGAGATGTTGTATCATATCACTAGACTCAACATTATGAAGGTGTGCCCAAAACGTAGACTAAAAGGGCGTAACATGGATGCCAGTCTTTCGTGTCGCTGATCGTGGCTGACGGGCTCCTCTGTGCAGAAGCACTGACGTGGCGACTCCTTCGTGTTCTCTGGGCTGAGGAGCCATATGATTGGCCTGTGGCTGCTGTGTCTCTCCCAGTAAAGCCGTTTGTTTCATTAACACCTCTCTTTTGGAATTAAAAAAAAAAAAAAAACCCTCCGGACTCCATATCAGAAGAATATTAAATTAGCTTGTGTTGTAATGCACTGACACATATTAGTTGTAAAGTGTGCCTCCCCTTTGAGGTGTGCTTATTTTCGATTGTTATTATTGTTATTATTATTCATAGTGTTGCCTGCTGGTAAGATCTCCCTCGCAAAAAAAAAGGGATTATTTATCTCAGTGGGACTTTCCTGTTTGAATTATTAAAAATAGTAATTTTTTTTTTTTTAAGTTTCTGAAGTGCACAGGATTGCACTGATTTTTTGGTGCCGCACGATTACCAGGTGACACACCACAGAGCCTCCTGGAGGTCTCCCGGTGCTCCGTCTCTAAAAGCGGGCTTTGAAGCAGGCTGGGCCGGGGTGGGGGGGGGGGGGAAACCCCCTCGCTTCTCATCTCAGTTTTCCAGACGCCGCCCTCCGCCTTTGGTGTTCTGAGTCTGATTAATCTGGAGATTAGCTGATTCCACCGGCGCGCAGCGTTTGAATGCGAAAGCGCTCAACGTGGGCAAACCCCGGGCCACTGAGAGACTGCTCCTGCAAACCCCTCACACACTCACCAGAGCGATACCACCTCTCTCTCTCGCTCTGTCTCTCTCTCTCCTTTCCCTCCAACTTCCCAAATCCCCCTCCATCTTTTTATTTGACCTTTATTTTACCCTTTAAGGAGCAAGATCACAAATACGGAATGTTTCTTAACTGAACGTTCTACGGCTGTTCTAATTCTTTGGAAGGGGCCTTTTGAATCTGCAATGACCACAGGGAGTACAGGCCTTGGTTGAAAGTCTCATCCAAAGGATGGCACCTTCTAAATGGACAGTGGCGTCCCATCGATGCATTTGGGCAGGGCTGCCCAACCCTGTTCCTGGAGATCTACCTATCCTGTTGGTTTTCACTCCAACCCTAACAAAGCCACACCTCATTCAGCAGCTAGAGATCTCACTGACCTGATGATTAGTACCATCAGGTGTGCCAAATTATGCTTGAAATGAAAACCTACAGGATTGTAGATCACCAGGAACAGGGCTGGGCAGCCCTGCATCAGGGCATTGGATTTCTATTTGTTCCAGGGGAGAGTCTGCCCCCTATTTTGCCCACCAATGCCACTTCCAGCACCAATAGGATTCGCCAGGTGATCTTCCAACTTTTCGGCCACAGCTGGGGACAGTCGGCTGTTTGACGTGAGAGGGGTACAACAGGGAATGTCTTAGCACCCACTGCACAAGAGCCAGCGTCTCAGCAGTGAGCATCTCCATCCAGATCGCTTACAAACATCCTCGACGTGACGACATTTTACAGACGTCACAACAAAAAAGAAAAAAAAAAATTTCGCAGGACCCAAGGGCACACCACCAGCGGTGAACACCAGCCCGCGAATATTCATCCCTCCTAAACGGGAGAGTTTGAAACCCGCCGTATATATATATATATATTATTATTATTAAAGGAGAACCGGGAGAAGCACGGAGAGTATTTCTGCGCGAAGCGGTCGGCTGGCGGTCGAGATGCCTGAGAAATGAGCCGCCAGCGAAGGCGGCGATGAAAAGGCCGCGCCGTGGATCCGCTCCCCGCTCGGTACGAAACGCCGCTCTGAAAAAAAAACCTCATTTCATTCGGTAAGCGGGTTAATGAGCAGGAGTCTTTCTTCCTTTCTGCGCCGAATCTCATTTCTGAAAATTTCTCCTCTCTAATGGGGTTTTTTTCCCTCTTTGTCATATAATTAGCTTTTCTTTTTTCTTTTTTCTTTCTTCGCGTGCCAAAGCAGACACGTGACACACACGCACTCGAGGTGAATGAAGCAGGCCGTTGCTTATTCTAATTAAACGCCTATCGATTGTTAATGAAAGGATGCTGTTGGTTGTAGGAAGCCCGCCACTTTGTTTAGAATGACAACTCGGTCTCTTATTGGAACCAATTAATTTGCGATTGAGCTCTTGAGGCTTTGATCAGGCTCTTAATTGGCAGCTCGAGTTATTTCTGTTGTTTTGCGCAAAGCAAGGGGAAAAAATGCAGAATCCGAATCTTTTTCGAACCGGTGTTGCAGCACATATCTGTGATGTCACAGCTGGGCGGAGCTGTGGCTGCTGTGCTGCGACTGGGCGGAGCCATGTCTATGACATCACATCTGGTCATGGATAGGTGGGGCCTGACGACAGCGAGGAGCACCTCTCGGTGTCTTTGCTTCCTGTTTCAGCTAAATATAACGTCTATACAGAACGTCATGTGAAATATATCTGTATATGTTTACATGTTAATTTTCCAAAGGTGGCAACACGGGCGTGGTGGTGACCTCCACGTCTGTAATTCTCCTGGCTGTAATAGCAAATGTAAGGAGGTTCGCTTTTTACATTTTTTTGCTCGGGCTGAAGTTTTCGTGTCGGATCAGGCTGTGAAAGCCTCCAGTCAGGCAGGCGGCCCTTTTACTTCACTGATGATGAGGTTAGATGGCGGTGTCGCGGCGAACATCCCGATAAGGCTTCGCGGTAAATGGTTCGAAATAACGAACCTCGGGAGGATTCTGTTGGGGCAGGAGGCATTTTTATTTATGAGACGGACGGCCTGGATAAGAGTGCCTGCGAGAGGGATCGTAATGTAATGTAATGTAATGTAATGTAATGTAACGCATATGGGCTGATAAAATGAAACCACGAGGACCAATTAGGATGCATTTCTCAACATAATGGCGGGAAGAAGCCTCAGCAGGAGCAGCCTATTAAAATGGAGGACTTCTGTGACTGTGCAGTCAGGGCTGAGGGTAGGCTGTACATTCACTCAGGTGGGTTTGATCTCTATAAAGAACACCTGGTTTGGGGTGAGGCCCACCCACACCACTGTGTTTTGGTTTTTGGGTAATTAGTGTTGTTAGGTTTCTGTTGTTAAAGATCTTTTTCTCTAGACTCTACCCTGTGAGATTATTAGCTTTAAGTTTTGTTACATTAAGTTCTTCGATTTGGCACCACTACTGGTCAATTCGAGCTGGAAAATCCAGGGTTAGAAAGCACAAGTCCACCCCAGCATTTTGTTTTCCAATTGCCTGGATTTGCTAATTGGGTAGAACTAATTAGTGAAATCAGCTGGCTCAATCGTGGGTGGAAGAAACACCTGTGCTAGTGGCCTTTTCCCCCTTTCCCTACTGTGTGTTGCTTGTTCAGCCTCCTATCTGGGGAAGGCAGTGTAGTATAGTGTGTAAGGAACTGGTCTTGTAACCTAAAGGTCACAGGTTCGATTATCAGGTAGGACACTGGCGTTGTACCCTTGAGCAAGGTACTTAACCTGCATTGCTTCGGTATATATCCAGCTGTGTAAATGGATGCAATGGCAAATGCTACATAAAGCTGTTCTGGATAAGAGTGTCTGCTAAATGCCTGTAATGTAATGCCTGTCACACTGCGCACTTACACACTTGTTCACTGTCACTATTGTAAATAGAAACACCGCTTGTCTATTGGCGCTTTCTAGTCCCACCCTGTCATTCCATAACATTGACATGACCTTGCCCCTACCGTAACAACAGCATTACTTACTGTCAACCTTTTCATTTAGCTTGTGGTTCATTTTTAATGAGAGAGAGTCCTCGTGCGAAGCTTCAATGTGTTTTTCTCTACATATGTATGTATTCATGTACTGTGCGCATGTATGTATGTATATATACGTGGATGGATGCATGCATGCATGGATAATTCTTTTTTCAGAAAATCTTGTGAGCTTTTTAACATGGGTTTTGCTGAGAGTGGTGCTAGTACAGTTTTCCAATATATTCAATTCTGTTCTGTCCTTTTTACACACTGCTGTGAATTGAATATATTCTACATATTTACCCTTGTATTATTATTATTATTTTTTAAATCTACATATTCACGGTTTATTACCTTTCTGTAAGGGAGGGGGCCATAGGAGGGGAGCTTACACAGTCAGACAGGCATTCTGAAAACCTGGACCCCCCCAGGTCCACTGTGCCCCCCCCCCCAATATCTGTCCTTCTTCTTCTCTCTGCTGTCTGGCTTCAAATGTGACCCCTGGGACCGAAGTGGCACCTTTTAAAGCTAGAGGTCATTCAGAGCAGGACAGTATAAACAGGCTCTCACCCTCTCTTTCTCTCTCTCTCACCCCCCTCCCCCCCTCTCCCCCACAACCTCTACTCTCTCTCTCCCATCTCTCTTTCCTCCCACCCTCTCTCCCCTCTCTCTTTCTCTCTCTCCCCCTCCCCTCTCCCCACTACCTCTACTCTCTCTCCCATCTCTCTTTCCTTCCACCCCCTCTCCTCTCTCTCTTTCTCTCTCTCTGTCTATTAACAACACCAGTGATAACATTCCCGAAGGACTAACAATCCGGGTTGTACTGTAGTGACAGTATGTAAATAAAGTGAGGTGGGTGGGGTACAGGAGGGGTAGCAGGGGAGGGGGGGGGGGGATTTAAGAGTAGATACAGAAAGAAATGTATCAACAAAAAAAAAAATGGCCGCGTATATCAGTTACTCCTGGAGTAAAAAAAAAAAACAAAAAAAAGAAACCCTCCACCTCTGCCACCCCGGCGCGGCTGCCTGTCTGTCTGGCGCCATCACTCAGAGAGAGTCCTTGGGACGCGGCGCGGAGCCGAGCGAATATCGCGCCCGCCAAAACCGCCACCATCTCGGGTTACCCCCGGGGGCCCCCCCCCCGAGCCCACCCGCGCTAAACGCACTTCAATGTTTAATTGGCTGAAGGAGGGAGAGGAGGGGGGCGGTGCTGCCGTATGATTTATTTAAACGGACCCGCCCCGCCGAGAGTTCTTTTTTCGGGCCGAGATGAGAAGGCGCCGGGAAAAGGACACCTGCGGTCCCTTCCGCTAACCTCGCCGTTCGCCGCGGCGTGGAGCATCGCGGGATTCCCGCGGCCCGCCGTCGAAAACGGTCGCTTTAAACACCGCAACCCCGTTTAGACCAGAGCGGAACGCGTTTGCGCGTTTAAACAAAATGTTCATTTCACCGATGTTATGCATCCATCAGTCCATCCATCCATCCATCCATACATCCATTATCTATGCCTGCTTAATTCCTGGTCAGGGTCACAGGGAGGTGCTGGAGCCCCTATCCTAGCATGCATTGGGGCATGAATGCACCCTGTCAGGGCACACACACACACCGTTCACTTAAATGGTAAATGTACTGCATTTATATAGCGCTTTTATCCAAAGCGCTTTACAATTGATGCCTCTCATTCAGAGAGGCATCAATTAGGGGAGAGCAGTTAGGGGTTAGGTGTCTTGCTCAAGGACACTTCGACACGCCCAGGGCGGGGTTTGAACCGGCAACCCTCCGACTTCCAGACAATCGATCTTACCTCCTGAGCTATGTCGCACACATACCTATGGGATACTAAAAAGAAAGACTCCACCTCTGTGCTGCTCGTCACCTGTATTATTCAAAACAAAATGATCCTGTCGTTCAGTTTATCTTTCTGGTTTGCCAACATATCTCGCTGAACATTCTCGAGATTTGCGTGGGAGGATTTTTGAGATTCACATCTGGAGTTATAAAGTAGTTGGAGTACAGGATATATTCGCCTGGGTCTAGGTTTCGAGTTTTACTTTCCTGTTGAAATATCCATCTCGAAAAGATATTCATTTCTCCTTAATACAAAGCAAAAAAAAAAACAGAAAGAAAACCTGCTTCCGTTCTCCGCTCACTTGAATATATTTTTAAATTCTTATTATGTAACATACTTCCTGTAGCTTCCTGTCCTGGGTTCAACTGCCTGCTTGATCATAAGACAAAAAAGAAAAGACTAGCAGAAGGCCTACCCCACAGAGACAGTTGACTGCTGAGAAAAGGATGTCGCAGAACGGGAGAGAGAGTTCATTAATGAATAAAATTGTCAATCACGGTCGGGATTGAGCTGCCGCAGCTTTTACCCGCAACAAAGGTGGCGGGATGTCCGTGACATGGAGCGCCATGCCCCCCTTTTTCATTCCATAGAAAGCTCATCATTTCCCAATGAAAACCCTCAATTATCATTACCGAATGAAACATGCCCCCACCCACCCCCACCCGCCCCCCATCCTCCCCCCTGCCCCTCCCCCACCCCCCCCACTTCAGTAATAGTTATTATTATTATAATCAGTGTTATTGTTCCTGGTTATTACTGTGTGGGTGTGCTGTTTACAGAGGAAGCGATGATCAGGGTTGGGGATGGGGGGATCGTGGTGGAGTGGGGGGCGGGGGGGGTAGTAATTTTATTAAATTTGGCATCAGAGCCGCCATTTAGCCACCGCGGGGCGGCGGGTGGATGGTGGCGGCTGGCTATCGCGGGGCTCGTTGTTAATGAGGGAGGATTAGACGGGATGATCCCGGCTTTGCCCCGCCCTGCCCCGGGCCTGCGGGGGTCAGAGTCGGCTCGCCATCCGCAAATCCCCACGCCAGGAGATAACAGCAATAATAAAGTAAATTACTCCTGCCGCTGTGTGTCAGCATCCACACACACGCAAACACATACATACACACGCATACACGCACACGCACACACACACATGCAAACACATATACACACACACATACACGCACACGCACACACACACATGCAAACACACACGCACACATGCAAACACACACAAATACACACACGCACACACGTAAACACACACACACACACGCAAACACATATATACACACACGCACACATGCAAACACATGCACATACACACACGCACACACACACACAAATACACACACACGCAAACACACACACACAAATATACACACACACACACGCAAACACACACACACACAAATATACACACACATACACAAACATGCACACTCACACTTACAGCAAGTTACTGTCACCTTTTTGCTGTGGATATTTAAGTAATTATTATTTACTGAAGTAACATAACATTCAGGAAGTTTTTTTTTTTTTTTTTAGCAATTTCATTGAAGAAAAATTTCACCTTTTGTTCTGGAAAGGAATTCCCTTTGGGGGGGGCAGGGTACCTGTACCTGCACAGATGTAATTGACTTCAGTCCCAGCGTCCTTGAAATCCCAGCCTCATAAGCTCGTTTTTTTCCCCCTGAGTTTGATTTCTTGTTATTTTTGGAATCCCAGGAAGGCTACTGTGCCACTGTGGCTCTCCGAGGGTCAGGTGAGGCAAAGCGGTAACAGCGATGGCTGCTTACCTGTCTGAGGGGAGATCTGAACACGTGAAGCTCACAATGAACACCTGGGCGTAGACCTACGAGCCTACGTACCTGCAGTAGTTTGTGCTCCTAAGTACAGGCCTGAAATGGCTTATTATGGTAAATTCACCCTTTGAAGAGTACATTTTTTTTCTTTTTTTTTCAAACTTCTAAGTCTTCTAAGTGTTCTAGAACTCCATTGCATTCAACTGCCAGTGGCGATTGTGACATCAGCATTAGAATGTTCAGTTAAAGAACATTCTAACCACACCTTTGTGACCTCACACCTTAAAGGGTTTTTTCCCCATCTAGGACACTTCTGGAGCTAGGCGTGGTTTGGACTGTCACATTTATACAATGAGGCCACAGTGACTTACTTCTACAAAGCAGGGATGAGACAGGAGCTCATTTAACTGACAGTTTCAAACTGCTGATGACCTGCTATTTTACATTATTCATATAATATTAATAGTATATGAACTTGTTGATTATGCTACTATAATTCAATGATTGTTGTTTCATCAGTATCAGGAAATGTGGGTTGCTGGGTGGATCCTCCCATTTAGGCACTGTTCTCTAGTACGAATGGGAGCGTATACGAATATGTGTATCTGTGTTTGCTGTAACATTGTCCAGGGATGGGAGAGGGTTTCCAACAGACAGGATGATAGTGCCTCACTGTGTGTGTCGCCCCCTGCTGGTTGATCGGGTGCCTGCAGGTTTATCACTGCAGCTGCACGCAGTGTCTTCCTCAGACTCATGTCTGTGTGAGCCTGACTTGAGAGCTGTGGCGTGATAAGAAGCTGTGACTGATGTAGTAGTTGGTTAATTGTTTGTTGTTAGATTGTTGTTGTTGAAAATTATATCTTTAGGTTCGATTCCCCGGTAGGACACTTGTACCCTTGACCAAGGTACTTAACCTGCATTGCTTTAGTATATATCCAGCTGTATAAATGGATGCAGTGTAAATGCTGTGTTAAAGTTGTGTAATGGCTCTGGATAAGAGCGTCTGCTAAATGCCTGTAATGTAAAGTATTTTATGTTATTATAATAATATATGCATGGAGGCTGCTTGTGTTTGTGACGGACCTAAGAGTCGGAGTCCAGGGAAGGGAAGGTATACTCAGGCTTCCATTATGAGCCAAAGGCGGTGTCAAAAAAACTGGTGTCAAAGAAATTTTCTGTGCACATGGAGGCGCACCAGCAAGGTGAAAATGAGCCTGACAGCTGGCTATCGAAACAAAATGGTTCCCCTCAGATTCCTAGACCGGAATTTTTTTTCTTTGTTTGTCTTCTTCCTCCACAGCGCTACAGATGTGGTTCACTTTAACACCTGCAAACGCGAAGGTGTGGATTCACTGTGCCATCCTTTCATCAATAGATGTGTTTTTTTCCCCCTACCTTTATTGAGAAAGAAGAAAAGGAAATGTACTGAGTGACTGACCTTCAGAGGAAAGATGAATGGCTGAATGGGAGCTTATTGAAAGGGTCCATTGTTTGTCGGAAAAAAATCAGTCGGAGGACATAGATCCCATAATTCAGCTGGATGCACTCCTGTTTTTCTGCCTTTATATCCGTCTCTGGATAAGACTCTGCTAAATGAAGGACTGAATGCACTGGCAACAGCAGCAGCAACAACAGTAATAATATAAAGAAGAACGGGTTGTGGTGTTGCGTTGTGTCAGTGCACTGAAGTTGTTCATTAAAAAAGGAAAACGTTTGTGTAGACATAAGTTACGCACCGTGCAGAAGTCAGAGGCTGCCATTTTGTTTATTCTATTTCCAGTCGATTCAGCCATTCAGTGCAATTTTTTTTTTCTCAGTGTCAGTCAATAATGCAGGAAACATACAATTAAAAGAAAATTACAGGAAAGATTCCACGTGTAACTACATGTAATTATCAAATCTATCAGTATTTGTCCACTCTTTGTTTTGAGCACAGTAAGTCTTAAGTCTTAATTCTTCCAATCAAACAAATAACTACCCAAACACGCCTTAGCTGCCTTGCAGATTTCTTAGTCACGTGCATCTAAAATGGCTAAAGGAGCTATCTCTGATGAGATTAGATACAGTCATTCAACTGCATGAAGGAAGGTGAAAGTCAAAAGGAAAATAAGTTAAAAAAAAAAACAGGATTTTCCCAAACTGGAGTTCAGATGATTTTTGTAAGATACAGAGAAAATGGGACTCTGTTCTAGAACTGGTGGACCACCGAAACGATTACCGTAGCAAAGACAGAACCCAAAGATTTTATCTTTCGGAAATAGGGGGGAAAAATCAAGTCCACTTTTGCTTCAGGTCTGAAGAAATCCACAGGTGTCTCTGTCAACCCTCCCACTGAGAGGAGACAACTCAATGCCGTGGGTCTGGAAGAATGCGTAGCTGTCAAAAAGCCACTTCTGAGAAAAGGCACTAGCACACTGAAACGGGACACCTAAGATGTGGAGTAAGGTTTTATGAACTGATGAGAGTAAATTTGAGATGTTTTGGGAGTAAGAGAAGGCAGTATGTACGCTGTCGAAGCAGTGAGAGACCCTAGGGACCATGTCTACAATCATCAGCCAAGCACGGTGCAAGTTTTGGGTTGAATAACAAGTTGGTGCTTTGGTTTCGATTGAAGGCGTCATGAAGGCTGATAAATGCAAACAGATATTAACATGTCACGCAATACCCTCCAGAAAACAACGTTTGATTGGTTGGACACCTAGGATGTGGAGTAAGGTTTTAGATGTTGAACGTGTTTGAAAGTAGCTGGATTGAGAGAAGCAGAAAATGCAACGAACTTCTAAGACTGAAATTTGGAGGTGTTTACCAGAAATGTGGAAAAAATATCCCTGCGTATTTCTTCGAAAAACTCAGAGCAAGTCAACAGAAACGAAAGGAAGCGGTCATAAAGGCTAAAGGGTGGATACGCTAAATACTGAGAGATTTAATATTGCACGTAGTTGTGGAGGTTTTTGTGTCAAATATACGTTTGCTGCATCGTTTTCCGACACTGAAAAATAAATAACTTGCGCTTAATGGCTGCTTTCACTGGAAAGTCAATAAAGGAGAAGGCGGTCCTCGACTTTTTGTGCAGTGCTGCGCATATAAATTTAAAAAAAGCACAATTACACATCGATCCCGAAGGTTACTGACATGAGACGCCGTCCTGAGCAATGTGTTACTCGGTCTCCTTGTTTACACGGTAACCATTCAGGCCCAAGAAACGTGTGAAATTCAAGATGGCTGAGCGGCCATCGCGCGAAAAATCGCCACCCGCACACAAGGTAACTCTGGCGCCCTGTCAGAGCTCCTGGCTCACGGCGGAGTTACAGTTGACCATCTTTCCGTCGCGGCTCCACCATCTCTGCTAAAAACCCGCCCTGCGCGCCACCGGTGTCCGGCCATCTGTCTCCGCGGCGACCGCGCGGCCCGTGCCAAAACGTGCTGCGGGGGGGGGGGGGGGGTCGCGATGAGCATCCTGCGAAAAAGCACGCGGGGCCACGATCCCTTCTGCTCACGTCAGCACACGAACAAGCTGTCCTCCCGTTCCTCCAAAAGGAGGAAAAAAAAAAAAATGTTAAAAAAAAAAAAAACTTTATATATTATCAATGAATTCGTGGCGCGCTGCTTTTGGTGACTCACCCTGCCCCACCACGGGGAGCCCCCCCCCCCCCCCGGTCCTCTCCTGTCACAGCCCCCCCCGGGGTGTGACTCTAGACCCTCGTCCTGGAGGGGGGGGGTGGAAAAAACCGCCATGTTACATCACGTTACGCTGCACGCGTTTAGCAGGCGCTCTCTCGCGCCGGGACACGGGCGAGGCGAGGGAACGCGGGCGTCAGTGCGTCCCGCGTCGAGTTTTAACACGTGAGGAGCGAGGGGTGCGGATCGGGCTGAGCAGCACCTTCGGTCCTGAGACAGCCGCGCGCGCTGCGCAGCCTGAGTGCTAACGTAGGCTAGCTGTGACAGCACCAGGCAGCATTACACAGCGATGGCGAATAAGTGCGTTTACTGTAAGCGATGCTACTGGTGCCGACCGCAAGCGTTACCTAATAAATTAGCGGGCTGGGTGCCAGTGGGGGGGGGAGGGTGGGGGGATGGGGGGAGTACTGAGACCCGTTAATGAGGCTCTGGGGCTGCAGGAGACGGGATGTGGCGGTTTGTGTGTGTGTGTCTGTGTGTGTGTGAGAGAGTGAGTGAGAGAGAGAGAGTGTGTGTGTGTATGTGTGTGAGAGAGAGAGAGTGTGTGTGTGTGTGTGTGAGAGAGAGAGAGAGAGTGTGTGTGTTTGTGTGAGTGTGTGTGAGAGAGAAAGAGAGTGTGTGTTGTGTGTGTGTCAGTGTGTGTGTGTGTGTGTGTGTGGGTATCTGTGTGTGCAGAGAGTAAATACTGTATATCCCCTCTGACTCCTCTTGGTAGTGATTCTGTCAGCACTGTGCAGAGGCCCTCCCCAATGTGACCCCCCCCCCCCTCACCCCCCCATAACCATAAGGGACGTGCTCCTGCCCCCATGGGCTCCTATGATTGGATGGGCTCGAATTAAAGCGGCCCCATCACGGTGGGGAACCGTGTCCGCCTGCTGGCTGGTTGTCCTGGTAACAGGGCCCCCAGAGGCTGCTGGGGCCTGTCTGCTGCCTGTGTGTGTGTGTGTGTGTGTGTGTGTGTGGGGGTGGGGGTGGTAGTGGTTGAGGGGGTCGGTGCAGTGGGGAGGGGGTGGGGGGGTTGTATGATAACTACTGCTGACAAGGCCACAGAAACACAAAGCAAACACACACTCACATAAACGCACATAAACATACACACAAAACACACACAGACATGCTCACACACAAATGCACACACAAAACACACACAATCATGGTCACGCAAACACACATGCATGCACACACCCACACACACCCACACTACTGGACACAAACACATACCCATAAATGCACACACACACACACACACGCCACACAAGGGGACACAAACACACACACACACCCATAAATCCACAAATGTACACTTTATCCCGCGTGAGAAAATCCTTCATTTTGGAAACGCGCTCTCCCCCCCCCCCCCCCCCCCCCGTGACAGTAATAGTCGCGGCCCCCCCGCTCTTCACGGCCATATTCATCCCTCCGTGTTCACGAAATGTCGGGAAACCGCACCATCGATTATTTGCACAGTCCAATAAGCCAACCGCTGTGCTCAGTCAACAGAAAACACAACCCCCCCGCCCCCGATGCTGCCGTGAGCGTGGGACTGAACACTGAGCTGCGGAGAAATTAGCGAGGAGGCGAGCCTGGAGCCGATGCGGAGTCACCCGCCGCCCCGGCGCCCCGCCCCCCCCCCCCCCCCCCCCCAAAAAAAAAGAGCCTCTTCATCAGTGAGTCTGCAGGTGTTTAGGGCAAGAGGTCGGCGTGCGTCTGCGTGCTACAGGACGGTTTCCCCGTGCTCCTCCGTCACGCGACTGACTCTGACGCTCAGTGTTAATTCAGCTCTGCCGGTGTTTACTGGAGTACCCTCCGGGCCGTAGCGGAATCGTCCAAACTCTGCGCGAGGAGGAAGTTCGGCAAAAGGGGGGCGGGACTTCGATTGATATTTCTTTCTCCTCTGCTCAACAGGCGTCCCGTTCTCAATCTGACTGAAGAAGACAACCAATAAGCCAGAAGATATGAAGCTAAGGAGGTTTTGAAAACAACCAAGCGGTAAGGAATGCTAAAGCTCCCAGTGTTCTCCTGCTTTTAGTTTTAAGTGAACCTTTTTTTTTTGCAACCCAAGAAAGGGTTAGCTTCAAGCCCAGACATTTTCATATTCAAACATTTACCAAAATTGCATTTGCTTACTGAAATCAACTTATTATTAATCATTCTTCAAATGTAATTTCTGTTACTGGTATATTATATTATTATTATTGTTGTTGTTATTATTATTATTATTATTATTATTATTATTATTATTAACAACAACAACACAACAACACAACAACAACAAAATAATAATAATAATAATAATAATAATAATAATAATAGCATATTTTGTATTAAATAAAGAAACATCTTTGGCATGTGACGGTGTAATACTTTGGCATATAATCAAACTAAGGCCTGAGTGAAGTGAATTGCTTGAAATCCCTGAAACATGGCGGGAGAAACGCGCCTCTCAGACTGCGCAGTCTGGCGGGAATGTGCTGTGACTGCATCGCGCCGTTGCCGTGGCGAGCTCTCGCGCGTGTGGGCCCGTCATTCGCAGTCTGCCCGCCCCGCGGGCGGCCCCCTCGCCGGGCCGATCCGTCTGCGCTGTCAGTTCTGACCGACCGACAGGAGGGAAGCCGTCACTGACCTGTCGAAGCGCTTTAGCGGTGTAGATTCTTTTTTTTTTTTTTCACAGGATCCAATTCGCTGTTTTTTTTGGGGGGTTTTTTTGTGTGTGTGTGTGTGTGTGTGTGAGTGTGTGTGTGCATGTGTGTGTGTGTGTGTGCATGTGTGTGTGTGAGTGTGTGTGTGCGTGTGCTCGTGCGTGTGCGCGTGCGTGTGCGTGTGCGCGTGTGTGAGTGTGTCGTGTGTGCGTGTGCTGTGTGCGTGTGTGTGTGCGTGTGTGCGTGTGCGTGTGCGTGTGCGTGTGCGTGTGCGTGTGCGTGTGCGTGTGCGTGTGCGCGTGTGCGTGTGCGTGTGCGTGTGCGTGTGCGTGTGCGCGTGCGCGTGTGCGTGTGCCGGGATGATTGCCGTCGTTCTCTGGCCTTCGAAAAAAAAAGAGAATTGACCGCGCGTGCGAAGCCTTCCTGGAAACTCATTGGATTGTTTCATTTGTTGGGCATCTCCCCCCCCCCCGACCGCCTTCTTCCTCTAACTGCACGGCTCGCTCGCTCACTCTCCGCGCCTTTTTGTTTGTTTCTCGTGGTGTTACAAGGAGGGGGCGGGGTTTTATTTACGCACTTCGGGAAGCGCGTAGGTGCAGGGCGTGCCCAGGCCCACCCGACGACGGCGAGTAGCGCCCAGCCCTGAGGGCGGCAGTGTAGCACAGTGGGTAAGGAACTGGGCTCGTAACCGAAAGGTCATAGGTTCGATTCCCGGGTAAGGACACTACCGTTGTACCCTTGAGCAAAGGTACTTAACCTGCATTGCTTCAGTATATATCCAGCTGTATAAATGGATACAGTGTAAAATGCTGTGTGAAAGTTGTGTAAGTCGCCCTGGATAAGAGCGTCTGCTAAATGCCTGTAATGTCATGTGATGTAATGTGATGTAATGTGATGTAATGTGATGTAATGTGATGTATGCCCACCCGACGGGCGACGGCAGGGCAGACGTTCCAGATGCAGGGCCGCCTGAAGGCAGACAGCAGCGCGCGAGCAGCTGTGCCGAGCGCATTCGGGGGCCGCGGTAATACCCCTGCTACGATGACCCGCCTCATTTAACTGCGTTACACTGTGGGGGGGGGGTGGGGGCCGCGAAGCGAGAGGTGATTCCGTGAGACCCAGAGCTGCGTGAGTCACAGAGGAGGGGGGACGGGGGGGCGCAGTGATGTCATCGGGGCTTAAAGTGTTGGACAGCCGTCTGCTGAACTGCGAGTTCAAGAGCACGTTTCAAAGGGTATGGTGTGATGCAGATAACAGAAGTACAGTTATCAGCGTCCAGCATGGGCAGCATTTCACAAGCATGCGTTTGAAATGAGCATTTTGCCTGTACGTATTGAATATTTAGCACGTTTTTTTGGTTTATGGTTTATGGTTTATGCCTCGTTTTTTGGGCCCATCCAAACACACACACACTCACACACACACACACATCGGGACATTATGCTATTTTGATTTCTTTTTTTTTTTTGGTATGATAACATGCCAGAAAGCAAGGGATGTGGCTGTGTGTTCATAATGAGAAAATTAAGGTGACGGTTGAGGGGAAAAAGGTGCAGCACAGTATGTGTGTGTATGCAGGAGAAAAGTTTTAAAATGTCCTACAGTATTACCAAAAGGGAGGCTTGGCCGTAAAAAGGTTTGGGAATCGCTAACCTGTGGTAACATCATCGCTGATCACAATAAGAAATATGATACAATTCAGGGGGTTTTGTATTAATCTGTTTAGTTAGTTTGTGAGTGTGTGCTTAGTTCATGGTTGCATTGTTGCTGTCTGTCATAATGTGTACAAAGGAATAATTTTTCACCCGTATTCCTAACCAGTAAGCGCAGGAAAAAAAAAAAGGAAAAAAACTGGAATGGCTGTGAGCAAGGGTGTGAGATGAGCTTTGCCGTCTGCGTTTTTTAAAAGCGCAATTAAACAAAGCTCTATTAATTTTTACTGTTGCGCGTAAGAGGCGTTCTGTTTGACTGGACATTCCGCCCGCGTGCGGCAGTGTCTGACAAGATTTTTAAATGCGTCCGCGAGCCGGGAGCGTGTCCGCGAGGCGCCGCGTAGATTCCGGGGGCGCTGGCTTTGAGCAACCCGCAACGCACGTCGTAAAAGCAACGGCAATAAATTACCGTTATTCAATTATGAACGCTTCGATTATTTACGGTTGCATTTAAATAAATGTAAATTAACCTCAAGTCCTGGAGGAAATGGGTTTTTATTACGCTGGTGTGTATAATTTCATGGTGTTTGGGAATCAAAGGCGTGTTTCCTTTTTAGATTTTCCAGGAATGGAGGCCGTTTAAGTAGTGTGTCGCATTCGTATAAAAAAAAATAATAACAGGACAACAAAAAAAAAAAGAAAGAAAAACCGATGATCGTCATGCCAGTGCATATCACCTGTATTTCTTTATCTTATATTGGAAATTTGCTTGGGGCTGGAAACTCAGATTAGCAGGCAAGAGTTCATTGTGCATGAGAAGTGCCCGGGGGCCTAGTCTGACTAATTCTAATCAAGTGCATTCAAATCCAGGATTTAAACAGATAATATAAAACACTGGGCTAAAAATGTAGAAAATGGAGGTGACGATTTTTCGACTTCCTTTGTCAACAGACAGAATTTATAAACTGCATTAAAATGTTAATAATTTCATTAAACTGTGTTAAAATGTTAATAATTTCATTAAACTGCTTTAAAATGTAAATAATTTATTGGGCCGCTGCGTGACTGAAAGCTTTCGAGCCGCTCAAATAACATAAAAACATCAATCAGAAATATCACAAGCCGCCGGCGAGATTGAATGCGAAAGATTAATAGTAATGGCCGATAGTGCCCGAGGACCTGACTAATCCTGAGCGATAGCTATCAATGGCTGAGCTTCAGCTTGCCAGGTGGAGTTAGATGTGGTTGAGAGAGCATTGCTGTGTGAGCATTTAGCTACTGTGAGAATGTGTGGAGGGGGGGGGGGGGGGGGGGGGGGGGTGGGGGTGGGATCAGTCACGCTATCAGGTCAGTGCTTCAAGTCGAGGCTTGCCTGAGAGGGACAGACAGACGAGAGAATTGGACCAGAGTGGGGAGTGTCAGGACATCCGGAGTCACTGTCCATCTCCCCAGTGCAGACCAAATGTTCCATTTAACACTTTTTCAGGTGTGAGGTCACAAATGCGATGATTAGAACACTCTTTTACTGAACATTCTAACGCTGAAGTCACAGTCGCTGCCGGTGACTGAAAGCAACGGAGTTCTAGAACACACTGACTTTGAATTTTGAACAAAAACGGAAAGAAAAAAAAACATTCCAAAAAACCAAACAACCTAACTGTTCTAAGGGTTAACATATGATATGCTCACATCTGTTTGCTGCTTAAAGCTCTGTATTTCACTCTAGCACCAGCCATGGCATTTAACGTTATGTTGATTATAGGTTTATGTAATGGCTGCTGTTCTTGGTTGTGACATTAAAAACTGAGCATCTTCTCTGCTCTTTGTTTAACCTCTTGTATGCACTTTAAAAAATAAGATAAAAAGCCATCCAGATAACAGTGTGTTTTAAATAATTAAAAGCAAATGTAGAGCAAGTTCAGGGGCAGGATTTTTTTCCCCAGATTTTTCTTTGTTCGGACTATCAGGAATATTCGTTTTCAGACCCAGTATGTCTGAACCAGAGGCAGAGGACCTGGGTATGTCGAAAAAACCACACATCACGGCACTCCATGACAGCAGATAGCAGGAGGGAATGTTCAACAATAAAGCCCAAAACTCATGGTCTCATGAGACTGAATGTCAGTATTTTATTTGTTGTTGATAAATCAGGAAAAAAAAATCTATCAAGAAAAATTACATTCCTGGTTTGTAAGCTTCGGGGAGAAGATTGAAGACTGAGCTTAAAGTGACGCCCCCATGCCAGCCATTATAAAGATAGCAGGCCATCAGAAGCCTTGAACATATCCTCCACTGCACACAAAAACTGCCTGGACTGATCTAAAAAAACATAGGTTGCACTGAAGTATTTTTTTAAAAGCCCAGAGAAATGAACTTTAGCTCAACGATTTTTATAACAAGCACATGTGCTTCTCAGTTAAAAAAATCTAGGACCACGCTGTATGCCAATTTGTAGATTTTAGCTCCTGAATTATTTTCCCAGTGAGCACACATCAATTTGCAAGAGAAAGTGCTCCTAAAATGGGAGCTCTGTGGAGCCCCTGGCTTTTAGGCCGCTCATCCCGTCCGTGGGAGAGAAAACACTTTCTCTCGATGTCTCTCGCTAAGGACGAAGGACGGGATGGTATTTACTCTGCAGACTGGTGTTTACATGGACTGCGACCCACAGGATAAACTCGGCGTTGCTACTCCGTCCACAATGCCCCCCCCCCCAACCCCCCCTTCGACAAATAAGAGCCAGAATGGTCGCCCCGTGCTGGACTGAGAGCGTCTGGGCCTGGCGCACAGCTCCATCTGAAATAGCAGGACTGAGCGGTCACTGCCCCCCTGTCCCAATATCTCCAGCACCGCAAGCCAGCCAGGGCTGTTGACAGCTTTCGAGATCAAAATTTGAAAAGAGGGAAGGGAAGAAAGGGAGAGGGAGGGAGGGAGGGAGGCAGGGAAGGAGAGAGGGAGGGTTGTAACGGTGCAGACAGTGCCCCCCTCCCACCTCCGAAGGACAAAACAGGATTGGTGAGACAGCTCTGATACGCCCCCTCGAGCCCTTGAGCAGCTGGCGGAGGCAGGGGTGAGGTGAGGTGACGCGGGGAACGGCGTGTTTTCACTCTGGATGCCCCCAAATTCTCTAGTGACCCGCTAACTCAGCCGTGTATCAACAGCAGCGAAACCTGCCTCCCCCGCCCCCTCCCCCCGCCCCCCCCTGCACCAGCCTCCTCGCCACAGAGAGGAAATCAAGGTAATGAATTCATGCTCTCCGCAGAGGCCTTCTGTAGATTTTTATCAGCGTGATGAGGCGGCATCGCTGGCACGCTGTAGTGTGGGCTGGCCCCCCTCCGGGTTTCAGATCCGCTCCGTACAGCAGGGCTGCCCGACCCCGCTCCTGGAGATCTACCGTCCCAGCAGGTTTACACTCCAACCCCTAACAAAGCCACACCTCATTCAACAGCTGGAGCAGGGCTGCCCAACCCTGCTCCTGGAGATCTACCGTCCTGTCGGTTTTCACTCCAACCCCTAACAAGGTACACCTTCATTCGACAGGTAGAGATCTCCTTGAGCTGCTAACTAGTGGAGTCAGGTGTGCTAACAGGTTGCTTACTTGTAGAATTAGGGTTGAAATCAAAACTTACAGGACGGTAGATCTCCAGGAACAGGATTAGGCAGCCCTGCTCCAGCTGTTGAATGAGGTGTGTTTTGTTGGGGCTGGAGTGAAAACCTACAGGACGGTAGATCTTGAGGCAGCCGGTTGGATAGCCCTGCCGTACATTATCCGGCGAAAACACCAACCTTGGGCTGCCGCTTCCACCCGGGAAAGAAAAACAGCAGCACTTAACTCCTGCTCTCCTGCTGTAACTGCTATCAGAGTAAAACGGCCAAAAGATTAAAAAAAAAGATGGGGAGATTTACCGTTTTTATGACATTAAGAGAGTTGAGTGTTTAAGTGTTAAGCATGGCCTATGGGCAGGTCTAGACTCCCTGGAAATTGATGTGTTTTTCAGGAGACCTGCTCAGTGGGCCATATCCACTCTGGCGGGGAAGGGGGGGGGGGTGGTGATTGTGGGTACACAGTACAGGGAACTGAAAGTGTTGATGTGTGCTTCTCTGGGGCATGTGTGTGTTTGTGTGCGGTAGGGGACGGGGTGCCGCTCTTCCTTCGTTTCGAGAACGTGACCCAAATGCACATCGCACCAGAGGTGCGGGTCTAATCGAGGCTGAGTCGAGCCATATTCGGACGGGTCCATCGCCGTCCTTCCATGGCTAAGGGCGGGCCAGCACTGGGCCAGCACTGGGTCGTCACGCAGGCGCTATGTGGGGAAAAAACCTGGTGTCAGAAGATCTTTGTGCTGCTCCACACTCACGACACCATCCCATTCCCAGCAGCCTCTTCCCCCATTCTATTCCTACTGCAGCTCTTCAGCTGTCTCACCAGAACCTCTGCAAATCGCTATGGGTTTGTTTCCCAGCATGCACCATTTACGCCACTCCAACTCCAACCCGGAATGCTTGTCCTGAAACCACTTCAATTATTGGCGCACGTCTCTCACCTCCTACCGTCATCGCTCTTGATTGGTTAACCAGGTGCAGTCCTGGCAGCCAATGGCGGAACCTGCTGGGTTATCGGCAGTGAAGGGGAACGGTTTCGATCTGTTCAGGCAGCTCTTGTCAGACCCCCCGGCCCCGCCCCCCGTGCCAGACTGATCTATCGATAGTTACGCTATTTTGGTTGCACTTGATGCTGTTTTCCATATTATCCTGATGGTCTCCTGGGCCAAAATAAAGGAAAGTGGATATGTTAAACTATGATAAATGGGGGGGGGGGGATTACATATGCACATTGAGCAGAGACATTATGTTATCTTATGTATCAGGGCTACCCCAGTTACACATCTATGTAATTCAAATATCTGAGAGTGAGTCAGAGGTACAGATCACGCGGAGTGAAATTGATTTCCCCAACATGTTCATGATATCCTGGCATCTTTATGGTGGAGACAGACTGCAGAGAGAAAGGGAGGAGTGGGAGGGGGGAGGGAGAGAAAGAGAGCAAAAGAGAGAGAGAGAGAGAGAAAGAGAGAGAGAATAAACTTATTATTCCTATCAGCGTACATATTTTCTGTGGCCTTAAAAGGCTTGGGTTTCCAGCATGGATTTACTGGCTATGTATGCACGCGGGGGGAAAAAAACAATAGGCGAAGCGGATAAAAGCTCCTATGTTCTGAGCTCATTACGCGCGTTATGGATTGCGCGTGTCAAACGGTAAGTACCCCTTTATCATTCCGCACAATAACCCCGGCCACAGAGCGCATTTTCATACCCAGGCGAAATTTACCGCGTCAAAGCCGCGCGTCACCAGGGGAACGGCGGCTGGGACGTGAGATTTATCGCCCTGATTAAACACGGCAACTGTGAGTAAGAGGTACGGAGAAAATAAACGCGGAAGCGCACGCAACGTTTTAGCCGGTGGTTAAACTGTTTAGCCCCGTGCGTTTTTTCGCGCTGTCGCGTATCGCCATGGTATTGTGTGCTAGCTTGTATAGTATAAACAAAGCAAAAAAAAACCGGGACCAAAAGATAGGGGATATGAGTAGGCATGTGATACGTGCATTGTTTAACGGTGCTGCTGCACACCGTGCGACTTCCGCGTAATTTGTCTTTTTAAGACGGGCCGGTGGATCCCTGGTGTTCATCCCGTCACCGTGGAGCTCTACGTGGGCGTCCCTCCGCAATTTCACCATCACTTTCTCTTATCCTGACGTAGCATGTAGCCCACTCTCCATCTGTCTCATCTCATCTTATTGGCTGTAATGGATTTCAAGCCCCAATATTTACAATTTTCTTCTTTTAATCTACCTTTCCTTTCAGCTGGAATTTAATTATACCAGTACTTTTTTTTTTAAGAGAAGCTTTCTCGATGAATGAAAATTAAAATAAACTCAATGTGGAAATTAGCGGTGCATATACTTGAGCTACTAAGTGAAAGGTTTTTTTTTTTTTAATGACAGTCCTAATATGTGTTTGCAATCACTGATTAGCAGATGAATTAACAGCTTTACTTAAATATAGGAGGCCAATTACTCATTTTCAGCTTGCATACATTTCACATGCTTTCTCTGGCGAAGGTTCCACCTATTTTTATTAATGGGTGATGGGACCTTCAGCTGTAACAAAACGCATACGCTAATGACCTGGAGCTCCCACAATGCACTGCACTCTAATGACCTGGAGATAGACAGGATGTGGTATTATGAATCCATGAGCTGAGAGAGGACCTATCAGAGACCCAGGGAAAAGCAACTAACAGAGTGCATCTATAAAGACTGTTACATCATCTTGTGGTGTCTGATCATAAAACCAAAATGGCCGCCGGAAATGAGTCTGCTCAATAGACCATTTGTCAAACGTAGGTTTTTAACCTTTTCACTTCTTGTGCTAATTGGTTGCAGTCACCCCCACAGTCACTCCCATGCCACTGAATAGTCTAGCGTCACCAAACCAATGCGATTTCATTGCTGCGGTTTCATTGAACAACCGCTGTTCTGATCCAGAGACTAAACCACTCTTGGTGCAGGCAGCATTTTCAATGCGGGCACCAACTCAGCTCTGAGATTGGGTTATCCAGGCTGCACAGTCTATAAACCGAATGGTACTTCAGTACCATCATGTTACATTAACTGAATATTAAGAATGTAAGCTGTATAACTAAGCAGGGAAAAGAGCATCTACTAAATGCCTTCAATGTAAGGTTCTCTACTGAGCATAAATTTTAGTTCAGGAGTATACTAACACTAGGTCTGTGAAACCAACCCAAAGAGTTTACAGATTACAGATTTCCTGTAAGAATCCAAATTCTGCTATTGGTTTAGTAGTCTACCTCATATATGCATTAAGTTAAAGACTGTCTCCAGACTAGAGAGGTTGTTGGGATTCTGGAAGCTACAGTTTTTAAGACTTAAAAAGCTCTGCTCGATCATATACGTCACCCCCTCCAACACATCTATTAGTTTCTCAGTCTTATCAGTTATGATTCCAATAGTATAACACAATAGTATTTAGTGGAACTTGATATCTAATGCGTGTTGTTACGAGGTTAGAATAATTTATTTCCTGAAAAACCACACAACTGTGTCATCCAACTAGTTTACCAAACACACAAAAAAATATTTAATAGAACAGCCTACCATTACTAACGTCCTACTTTATATACAGGTCGAGGAAGAAAGAGAGAACGAAAGAAAGAAAGAAAGAAAAAGAATTACGCTCAGTCATGCGTTATGTCAGGCATAACCTAGCAGATACTATAATTTGCAGGCACTGGAATAACCTAGATAATTTGCGCCTCTGTCACTGCTGCGAATAAATAGCCTACCGCCACGCGAGACAACAAGTTCAAAACCGAACGTCGCGTTCGAGCAGGCCACCAGAACGCGCGTGTCCTTTCTCCGCCTCCTACCCGCCCCGGTAGCTCCCATTCCAAATCTGCATAGTCTCGAGTAACGGCCGCTTCTCGCCTCTCCGCCCTGGTGCAGTTCACAAACGAACGGTCACGTGAGCGCCGAGAGGCCGTGATTCGCCTCTTCTTTTTTTTTTTATGGAAAGGGGGGGGGTGGTGTCGGTGTCGGTGTCTCTGCGAGGGGGAGCGTCTCGCACACGTTTCTCCACCTCCATCCTTGCCGAAAAAAGAGAGCGTGAATGGAAAGAAGTCCCAGTATTCAACAGACAACGATCTCATAGCAACCGGGAAGGTGCCTTACCGTGTCACTGGATACCATTTGCGCATTCAAGAGCATCGGCCAAAAAAAGTGCATGATTTGAAGACGGAGTATAAATTTCCCCTCGGAGGATGATCGCACTCGTTACTTAAGTGTGCAGAAAACAGTTTTTTTTTCTGAGATCGATTTTGATTTGAGGATTCACACTAACTCGATTTAATGGATGGTACATAAAACGTTTTCGGAAGGGGAAACATTTTCTCAATGTCCTAGCCGCATCTCCCCGCTGGACGCTGCAGAGGGGCGATTTGGAAGGGGATAACGGCAAGTATAAAAATTAAATTTCAACGATTCTTTTCATATTACAGAAATAGATAACCAACAAAGGTGTGCGTTATAACGTGACAACTTGTTGCAAGCGTTTGCTCAGTATTATTCATGGGCATTGATTTTCGAGCATCTTTTCAAAATCCTTCAAATGGACGTGTGTGTTGCTATAGCTAGCATGTTTAGCTTGTTTTGCCTTAGACCCGTTTCGCCGTTTTGATTACAAAGTCATGAAATCTGAAAATTAAATTTGACCTTGCTTCGAAAAACGAGTGCACGTATATAATTGTGCACACTGGCAGGTATATTTTACTTCCTTTCTCCAATAGCACCCACTCTTTAGTTGTTTTAGAACTGATTGCCATGTCTCAGATTCACCGTCGCAGGTTCTTGAAATGAAATGTAACAAAGCGCTGTGGTGGTTCACTTGTTACTTTTGCGTCAGTAAAAACAAAACTTTGAAAACAACTTTCCGTTTGGTAACATACATTTTCCTATGTACCCATTGTGTTGCATCGAGCAGTTTGTAGCTTAGCCCAATTAACCAGACTAAACGTTCAACTACTGACGCGTACGATTTGAAAGTTGTATACAATGGCCATTAGCGTATTAGTCCTGTTCGCTGGTTGCTCAGCAACTCCAAAATCCGAAATTGGGAGCCCTGCAGGCAATTCCCCCCAGTTTTATTTATAAGACTAACACTTTTCCGGGTTGAAAACGTGTCGGTGCAGTTGTACTGACGTTGCTGGTGCCCTGGAGATACGCTTTTTCAAAAAAATCTGCCGGCTCAGAAGAAAAGAATCGTTTGCGGGGCAATGCATCGGCTGTGTTTGGATTTCGCGAACAAACACTGCAAACAACAAACAGCGATGGGAATCATTTAAATTATAAACACGGAGCCACGTGCGCTTATTGTTCCACACTCGGGCACACGATTTTACAGTGATTTGAGTAATAACGTGACACACCCACAAATGCATATATAATTATGAAATTACATTTTGGAGGCAAGGACTGGGGTTCAATTATGTAGCTAAGGGTTGTAACGCAGGCGACAATGGTACAGTATCTCGTTTGCAGCTTGCTAGCTATAACATGAGCCACAGGACATTATATAAGTGCTTACATTTTCGTAGAAAATGACTCTTGTGTTTAAAGGTGAGAGTATTATTCTTCATTCACTTGGAACCCTAATGGTTTACTTGTTTGCCTTGTTGAATTTAAACGAGACATTACCTGGAATTAGTATCTGTTTGCAATTTCACCGTTTTTTTTCCAGCGGCGGTCGTTTTAGGTTTTATTTAGGTATAAAGAATGCCAGCCCGTTAGTCAATGTTCTGCAGGACCACTACAATGTAGATGAAAAGTGTTGGTTCTGGTATGTTGAACAGAATGAGTTCATCTATAAAGAGTTTTGTACCAAGTATAACACAGAATTCTTTGTTCAGATGACTGCTCTGTCACCGCACCGAGGTCTGCATTTTAAAGGTTATGTATTTATTTATCTATTTATTTTTCATAACACGTATGTGTAGAACGGTGGACTGGACAGACGAGACCCTTGTCAAGTATCTGAAGCAGCTGTCGGAAGGCGCCGGGCTCCTAGCTGGAATTTGCGTGACATGGTTGTGTTTTGTAAGGACAACGAGAGAAAGGGCCTCATCTCTCAGTGAGTTCCAGTGCGGGATGGCGAGCACGTGTGGGGTTGGATTCAAAACACGTTCGGCCTGGAAACTTGTGTAATACCAAGCAGATGGGACATGCACATAAATCTTTACCTGGAAATTTTGGTTTTGTTGAAATAGTTGAAACGCGTTGTTGTTGTTGTCGTCGTTGTTTAAATAATGCTGGATATACAAACCAAGGGGGAAGTATGTTCTTGTTCCAGAAGGTTATGAGCAGGTGTTGTGCAGCTAATGTGTGCTTAGCTTAACCGAGTACAGGTTGCGCATTTCATCCATGACTTTGTTTACCGGATAAACTTTTGATTTCCCTGAAGCCTTTAACCTTCTCGGAAAAAATAAATTAATTGAATTGTTCCCGGAACATAAGCTTTGCACAAAGGTTTCTTTTTGAAAGGTGCCATCCCAAGGGCTTTCTTTTTTAAATTAATTTCCCACCAATTAGGCCTACTACTGCCAGACCTGAATTTTTTTAAGCATTTCTTTTTCACTTATCAAATGGCAGTTGCTGTCATGATCAAAGGAGAGGTTTGCATGAGTCTTAAGGCACTTTCCGTCAGTAAATACTTACTCTGCTGCAGTGACAAGGAAAATGTGTTTAAGTTGGAGACTTTGTGGTGTTTGGCTTCCTCGGTGACTGTTCATTGCACTGTTTTGCACCCAGAGACAGATGAGGCACAGGTCTGTAGTGATTTTAGAAGTCTTTTGAGGTAAAATAGTTTATTTACCAATAGAATAGGCAGAATTTTCCCGGTCACGGGAATAACTTTGACATTTTTTGGATCAAAGCAAAACCGACTCAGTATTAACCTGTCGTAATTCGCATTCAGTGGGTATTTTCCCAGTGCATTGTGGGTATTTTCCCAGTGCATTGTGGGTATTTTCCCAGTGCATTGTGGGTGCGTAGAAATGGTGGAAGGCCCACTGTTGTTATCGTTTTCTGTCTCTGCCATTCCCTTTGCTGATTGGTCAGATGCTCCCTTTTCAAATCCTGGAATCCTTGCAAAAGACATGTTTTTATATGACCCCGGGACCTGAAGAAGTCAGTCGCTTAATTAGGGCCTCTTCAGTGTTAAATGGACTCCTACATTTATGTGAGTCCAGAGTATGAGAGTAAATGGTAAATGGGCTGCATTTATACAGCGCTTTTATCCAAAGCGCTTTACAATTGATGCCTCTCATTCGTCAGAGCAGTTAGGGGTTAGGTGTCTGGCTCAAGGACACTTCGACATGCCCAGGGCGGGGTTTGAACCGGCAACCCTCCGACTGCCAGACAATCGGTCTTACCTCCTGAGCTATGTCGAGTGTTGACACTGAACATTTTTACCGTGTTGGTCCCCAGTCCACCCCTCTACCCTCTGTTCCTCATGTGAGGCCTTCTCATCATTCTGTATTGCTGATATTCTCCTCCAGGTGGCCCACGCAAGGGAGTAAGTGTGGACTTTTAGCCTCTGTGGAAAGACGGCGTTTGCATGGAGCTCCTCAGTAGTATTCGGTGTTTATTTAAACCGTTATCTAGCTAGACTAAGTGGAAATGAACAAAGCCGGGCTAAATCCATGATGCTGAAAATGAAGAAACTGAGGATAGTTCAGTTCAGTAGATTCAGTCTTGCCGGCTGCTCGCTGGGTAAATTTATTTCCTGCCGTATCCATCTCCTTGCAGCTTAACAAACTGCAATTTTCAAAATGGGTCAGTTAGAAAAGTAAATGTGCTGGTTTAAGTTGCTGTTGAGCTAGCTGGGCTTACTGGATGTGGGTAGTTCAGGGAGTCTAATTCAGATTTGCCTTCCGTGGTTTCGAAATATAGACTCAATATAGCGGGATGTTTCCTAACGAGGATCCATCCATCCATTATCTAACTTGTTTATTCCTGGTCAGGGTTGAGGGGGGGGCAGGTGTGTGGGGGCCTATCCCAGCGTGCCTTGGGAGTGAGAGGCAGCAGTACATCCAGAACAGGTTGCCAGTCCATCGCAGGGCACACACACACGCTATCCGCTCACACACTCGCACCCTTGGGCGATTCAGACTGTCCTGTCAGCCTAACTGCCATGGCTCGGGTGTGTGGGGGCCTATCCCAGCATGCCTTGGGAGCGAGAGGCAGGAGTAGCCTACGTCCAGAACCGGGTGCCAGTCCATCGCAGGGCACACACACACACACGCTATCCGCTCACTCACTTGTACCCTTGGGCGATTCAGACTCTTCCTGTCAGCCAAACCGGGCTCGGCTCGGGTGTGTGGGAGGAAACCGGAGTGGCCAGAGGGAAACCCAGGGGGGGGGAGAACAGTGCGCTCTCCACAGCGGAAACGGGATTCAAACCTGCAGCCCCCTCGCTGTCCACTGCGTCACCGTGCCACCCTGCCTAATGAGGATGTCAGTGGGGAAAACTTTCGGACGGTACAGCATGTGATGGAGAGATGGACAGAAAGTCTCAGAACAGAGAGGTGATGTCATCGGGGAGGCAGCGTAGGTTCGATTCCCGGGTGGCTCACCGCCATTGTGCCCTTGAGCAGGATACTTAACCAGCATTGCTTCAGCATGTATCCAGCCAGTATACATAGATTCTGTAAACGTGCTATGTAAAAAAAAAAAAAGTAAGACACTCTCCTGTTCATAGCATTTACATTGCTCATACACTCCATTTATCTGGCTGGATATATAAATGCCTGTAATGTGATATCATATTGGGTCTCTGTACTGTGTTGTGTCACATTTTGGGTAGACACATTTTTCGTGTGTTTTTCGGGGGCAGGGGAGCTGCTTTAAATATGTCTGTGATGCTGCATCGTGGTAACAAGATACACACACACTCACACACACACACCGTGTAGAACGGAAGAATCCTTATAATTTCTCTGAAAAAGAAAAGGGAAATCTGGTGAATCAAAGTGAGAATTGAATATTCAAATTATAACAGACTCCTCACCCTAAACCCCCCCCCCCGCCTTCAAAAAAAGGAGAAAGCCAGCATTTGGATTAAGTAAAGGAGTCGCTATTATTAGAAGCTGAGCCCCCTTCTGCTCATATTTGAACAGAAAGAAGAACGGTTGGTCTAAGGTGGAGAACATTTGCAGTTTAGTTTGCAGCACGCTCTTAAACTGGAGACACGGTGGCAGCAGGCAGATTTACAGACAGCCCTGTGTGTGACCCCTTATTAGAGAGAGAGAGAGATTGAGATTTTTAAAAACCCTTTTATTGTTCAAACACACAAATGACTGCACTTCAAAATAAAAGAATAGACAAGCAACAACAAGAAAAAAAAACTAACCCAAACAACCACCACAGGTAGAGAAGAGAGAATAGATACAGAAAGAGAGAGAGAGAGACTGATAGATAGAGAGAGAGCAATAGAATGAAGAGCGAATGAAGGCGAGAGAGGGAAAGGGATGCATGAGAAAAGATGAGGAGAGAGAGAAGGAGAGGGAATAGAAATGAAGAGAATAGAAAGGAGGAGAGGGGAAAGGGATGAGGAGAAGGAGATGGAGAGAGAGAGGCAGAGGAGAGAGAGAGAGGAGAGAAGGAGATGAAGAGAGAGAGAGAGAGAGGCAGAGGAGAGGAGCAGTTCTCCAGCTCCTTCAGTCTGTAGCTAATTGTGTTTATTCCTCTTAATTTGTCCTGAGTACTAAATCGGCACTCTTCAAGTTCACGCTGGCTGCAATTTGTGGAGCGGCAGAGAGAGGGGAGGTGGGGGGGCAAGGTGGGGGGGGCGGTCGGGGGGCGGGGAAGGTGCTTTTGTTTGCTTCAACGGTGCGCACTTTCTCCTTTTGATCTCCGTTTGTTCGGTAAAACATTTCCCCGCGACGGATCGACATGGGGGCTGGGGGGTGCGGTGGGGTGGGGTTGTGGGGGTGTGGGAGGGAGGGGGGGGGGGGTGTGGGATGTGGAGGATGTCTGTGAAGCCGTCGAGCGCTCTCCCCCAGACCGCGCTTCCTGCCTCGGCGGCCATTCCGGCTCTGCCCCCCCCCCCGGTGCGCGGCAGTGGGGCTCTTCCTGATTTCCATTCCCACCTGCTGATGCAAATCCGCCCAACGTCAAACAAAAAGAGGCCCGTCCTCCTCCAGGTAGCATTTGAATGTCTTTGTTTCCGCTTCGCACCTGCAACTGTGCCCGGGGGGGGTGGGGGGGAGGTGGAGGGGGGGGTGTGGGTGTGTATGGGGGGGGGGGTGGCGGCGGATGGGGAGAGGCAATTACTGGGGTAGAATTATCGACCGCTGGTTGGGATGGTTCTCCTGGAGGCCTCTGGGGGGGGGGGGGGGACTGTCACTACCGGATCTCCTCAGAAGTGGGGGAAAAAAGGAGGAAAAAAAAGGAAAAAAATAGCCCAAATCCCAGAAGAATGAAACGAGTTCTGAAAAGGTTCACTGCCTGGAATCCTGGAGTCCTCTCCCCTAAATTGTGCTGGAAACGCAGTTTCTCTTTGTGTGGACTGCCACTGCGGTGGAGCGGGGCCTGCTGTACGTTAGCCTTCTCCCTACGAACACACAGAGCAGTGAGAAACCATTACAGCCTCCTCCTCCTCCTCCTCCTCTTCCTCTCCCCGGGTCCCCCTGCGGGGCTGGAGAGACACGGCGGTAGGCCGAGGCCGCCTCGCAGATCCTAAATTCGCGACTTTCCCCTCCTTTTCCTCTCTCTCATCCTCCTTTTCTTTCCGTCCGCTGATCTTAACGGGGCGCGTTGGCAGCTGACAGCCGTGCAGCAGAAACCTCGCCCAGCCAATCGGCTGCCGCTTCAGGATCGGTGACATGATGAAAGGATTGAGGGAGGGGGAATGGGATTGAGGGAGGAGGAGGGGAGGGAGGAGAAAGAGGGAGGCTGTTACTTCGCGGCATCCAGACGGGGGCTTGACCCCTTTCCTGTTGAGATGCTCGGATGGGACCTAACAGCTATGCTGCACAAGTTTTTTTTTTTGTTGTTGTTGTTTTTGTTTTATTTGAGGCCGCACAAACAGAAGTGGTGAGGTTTCTCACCCTGGGGGGGGTGGGTGGGTGGGAGGAGGGGGGGTTGGAGGGAGACAGTCAGACATCCACTCTCCAGTCCCTGCCCCCCATCTGTAGCGCGGCGAAGCTCGGGGGCTAGGAGCTTCTCCGTGGGCTGTAATTAACGTCCATCTTTGGACGAGTGTGGCTCCTCTCTCCCCCGTCCGCGGCAATTCTTCCGGCCCCGGCCTCCAGCTCGCGACGGGTAATTACCCCCCCCTCCCCCCCCCGGGGACATCCTGACAGGACGGGCCCTGTCATAAGCACCAAACCCAAACCAAGCCTCAGCCTGAATTATGACCCCTGCGAGGTTTGGGGGAGGGGCCTGCGAACCCATTCGTGCGGCCTGAGTTCATGTTTAAGGGCGTCGTACGTCAAGCCGGCAAGTACTGATGGCAGGGTATGCTGGGAAAAAAAGGTGGAATTGAAGCGAGCGGGAGATAGTGGGCCCTGTTTCGGTAGAGATTACACATAAAGAATTCAGGAAAGCTTGATTTGAGAAATTAGCATTGATCTGGATCATTTTTTAAATCTGTCCCATAAGTGCCTATATTGGTCCCCTTCTCCAGACTTGTCCCGAATGTGCGCTTGGGTCCGATCGGTGAATTCATGCTAAAACGTTGGAAGTTTACATCGCTGTTAATTACTTACCGTCATGCTAGCTAGCCATATAGCTAATTAGCTACGTTAGCCGTATAGCTAATTAGCTAGACTTTTATTTACCGAGTTGTATCAGTGTTGCATTGCTTTTATTTTGATTGTCTACGCTGCTTGATGCCAAAATAATTCTTAGTTTCCAGTGCGGAGCCTTTGCATTTAAAGTCTGATTGGCCAATTTGGCTTTTTCCCCCTGAGGGTTTCTTGTGTGGCTGGTTTGAAAATCAATGGTCCGTTGGATCGTTGGAGTGTTCCTGCTCCTTGTTGAGGGTGTTAGAACAGATGCGGTGGCGATTTCAGGGCAGGCCCCTTGTGTATGTTGGTACTGTAGTATAATGGGTTAAGGAGCTGGTCTCGTAACCTAAAGGTCATTGGTTCAATTCCCTGGTAGGACACTGCCGTCGTGCCCTTTAGCAAGGCACTTAACCTGCATTGCTTCAGTATATATACAGCTGTATAAATGCAATGTAGGCCTATATGCTGTGTAAAAAGTTGTGTAAGTCGCTCTGGATAAGAGCGTCTGCTAAATGCCTGTAATGGAATGCAATGTATGTCCTTAGCATTTTTTCTACAGGGCGCCGTCATGGTAACGTTTCATTCTGTTCCGTGCACTTATCTTCTGGGAGTTAATAATAATAATAATACACTTGCTTCTCTGCCTGATAAAAAAAAAAACTTGGGCCAAATGTCGATGCGGGGGCATGAGATGAGATTTTGGGAAACTTTTTCTGAAAATGCCCTCGGGGGGCGTGGGGAAGAAGAAGAAGAGACACTTCGAAACTTCGGCCTGTTCCTGAGCCTCCAGAACCTACACGACTTCTGGGTAAAAAAAAAAAAAGAACTCCCCGTCGACAGGAGCAGCTGGGGACAGACGGAAGGACGTCTGTCCCCAGCCCCCCCCCCCCCCGTTCACCGACGAATCGCGGTCCGCGAGAAGCACCGCCGCATGTGCGAACGCGGTTAAGTCGCCGTGACCAGGGCGGTAAATCTCTGCTTGTCCTGGGCGGGGCTGCCGTTTTGGCCCGGGTACTCCCACGCCAGGTCCAGACCGTCGAAGCCGTGCTGGCGCAGGAAGCGGACGGACGACTGGATGAATATCTGACGGCTCTCTGCCGTGGCGACCACCCCAATGAACCTGAGGGGCGGGTCATCATGAGGTTTGGGGTTCGGGGGGGGGGAAGTGGGGGGGTAATCAGTAGTCCTACAGCTCAGTTGGTAACATTGTGCTAACAACACGAAGGTGGTGGGTATGATCCCAGGGGACTACATATACATGCATGCATTCCCAGCTGAAAATTCGCCGTCGCGAGAAAAGGAGCGAGAGAGACGGCCCGCTTCCCGCCGTTTCCCGCCGTCTCTCTTTTGTGTCGAATCAGAACCTGCTCTCCGGCGATAAGGTTCTCGCTCTCGTCGCGCCGCTCCCTGTTTTACAAAAAAAAGAAAAGATTAAAAAAAATAATAATAACAATAATAAATTGTGCCGTGTATGGTGAATGCGCCAGCTCCGGGATTAATTCTGTGGCAACGCACACACACAGAACGTAAGCTGGTGAAGTCAGAAATGATTGGACAATGCGGGGGGATGTGAATGAGCGAGTAATCTGAGGTGCCCTGGCGCAGGTGTGGGTGTAGTGTGTACCTGCACAGTATCTCTCCTGGGGGCTTAGGGCTCTGTGTTAAAGAGTCCTGTACTCTTTTCTACCGAACGTTTGTGCTTATTGAGCTGTTCTTTCCCTGCAACCTGCTGGTTTTCACAAGTTGTGCCTGTTCGCTGTTTTGTGTGGTTGGAGAATATTTTTCCTGTATTTCCACCCCTCCGAACTGGCTCAGTTTAGGGTTTTTTTTTTTTTTTTTTTTTTTCTCCAGTTTATTTATTTTTTCTCCTTGGAAACTGTCCATTGTGTAGCATTGTGTGACACAAAAAAAAGAAAGATGTTTTGATTGGTTGAACACGAGCCCTGGCCTGAGTGGGCGGCGATGGGTGGAGGAAGGGACATGGCTTTTTCTGGAGACAGAAACTGAGAGGGGGTGTAGACGCAGGTGGAGGTGTGTGGTGTGTGTGTGTGTGCGCGCGTGTGCGCGCATGCATATGCATGGCATAAACGCATCCTTCATCAGACCACATTTGTATGTGTGTACACGTGTTGCAGTGTAAGGACAGAGGAAGAGAAAAAGAGAGAGGGAGAGAGAGAGAGAGAGAGAGAGAGAGAGAGAGAGCCGTGTTTCTTCTTTGTGTGAGAAGCTGTTAATTCTCTGGCTCTTGTGCCTGGGACGGGGAGAAGGCCGGCCCTGGCCCCGCCCCTTTTTCTGGCCCTGCCCCTTTCCCCAGAAGCCTTTCCTTTTGTTGTCATCTTCCCCCGAAAAAATCGACAGACATCTGCTGGCCAGTGGGAGAGCGGGGGAGTGGGGGAGTGGCGGGGGCGGGGGCTGGGGGGGAGGAGGAGCTGGTTTGAAGGGGGGAGGGAGCGGGGAGCGGGGAGCTGGTTGATGGATATGAGTAATTGTGTGTAATGTGGGGGATGAAACCCACAGCCCTCTGGGAGGGAGCGGGGCGGTTTTTAAACTGACCTCCCGTGTGCAGCCGCATCGCCCCCGAGAGGCACAGACCGAGGAGATGAAGAGGCTGCCAGTTCAAATCCGCTCCTCCGTTTGTATTGAGAACACAGATTTATCTTTTTTTCTTCTTCTTCTTTTTTTGAATGATGGAAAGGGTTGTTTTCAGTGGATAGTTAGGACTCAGATTTTATTGAGGTTGTTGTTCTGGCTCTACCTCTCTCCTCCTTTTTCCCTCTCTTTCTCCTCTTTTACAGTATCCTCTCTTCTTTCCTAATCCTCTGCATTTTAAAAAATTGACTGCAATCCTGAGATTTCATTTAGATACTAACAGCATCCCCTACTTTTAAATTGTTCTAATGTAACCATTGAGTGTTGGGTTGTAAATGATGTTTTAAGTTAATGCGTGCATAACATATGGGCCAAGACACACTGATAGCTTGACATGAATTGTGTAGAGTGGACATTTAGTTTGGTTGTGGGCATGTTCTTGGGTAGTGGTGCTTTTTTCTGGATGTGCCAACATCACCTCGGTAGCTGGTTTTATAGCTTTGTCCCCTCATCAAGATATTGACGTTGTTTAAGGTGTGAGGTCACAAATATACGATTAGAATGTTCTTAACTGAACATTCTAATGCTGGTGTCACAATCACTGCTGGTGAGTGAAAGCAAAAACATTCCAAACAAGACCAGGTCAAAACCCAGCATATGGCTGGACCTCTCAGGCCGACCAATGGTGTAACTTCATAACTCGGCCGACCAATGGTGTAACTTCATCACTCACTCAGTCACAGACATTTGCGTCTGTAGGGCTGGCTCCACTGTTCTACTAATCTACTCTTATCAGGGTTAAAATAAGGAGTGCAGAGATATATTTGACCCAGGCCTGAATAAAGTGCTTTTGGCCTTTGGCACAGATCTCACATCCCTGTTTACTGGGTTAGGATTCAGTCATTTCAGGAAGTGAACAGAATCTTAACCCCCAGCTCTGCCTGCTTGGCTCTCTAATCCAGGGGTTTTCAACCAGGGACCTCCACCCAAGCTCAAAGGCAATCCTGGGTTATATTATAAAGCAGGTTTTTACAAAGATTGTAAAGTGGTAGTGGTGGTGGGTGGGGTGGGGAGTGGTGGTGGGGGTTACGATTGCAATTGCAACGGGGGGGGGGGGCTGGGGATTGCATACGCAGATTGAGAGAGGAGAATACGGTCGTGGGGGGGGGGGGTGGTGGCGTTTTGAGAGTGCGATTGCAAACCCCCTACAGATCCCTTGTTGAAACCCCACCCCCCCGGACTGTAAACCCTTGCAGCTACGCGGGAGTAGCAGAAACGGGCCTATGTTGGAATAGCGGATCAGAAACCTCACGGCGGTTGATTTGCGGTGGAAAGGCTTCTGATGGCGGGTGGGGGGGGTGGTGGGTGGGGGGGGGGGGGCGTGTGACAGCGTGATGGCGGCTTCTCTGGTGGCTCCTCGTGAATGGGGGGAGATCAGCTCTGGAGGACGCGCCTCGTGCTCGACAGGCTTCGTTCTGCACCCAGGCTTTGGCTTCACTGGTGTGTGTGTGTGTGTGTGTGTGTGTGTGTGTGTGTGTGTGTGTGTGTGTGTGTGTGTGTGTGTGAGTGTGTGTGTATTGTACGTACCCTGCAATATCCAAAGAATGCCTGCCTGGATTTGGCACACCAGTCAATTGTGATCAATGTAACATATACAGTGTGCATCCTTGCTTTGTCTTGCTAAATGGAGGTGTTTGTGAGTGGGTGGTGTGTGTGTGTGTTTGCATGTTTGTGTGTCTATGCGTGTGTGTATATGCATGTTTGTGTGTCTGTGTGTGTGTGTGTGTGTGTGTACACATGTGTTGGTATGTATAGTTGTTTCGGGGGCCAAAAAAAAAAAAAAAAAAACTGCAATCGAAAATAAGTGAGCGTGCGTGACTGATGCGTTGCGGGCTCATTGAAACCCGTTCATTCATCAGTAATGATGCCCGTGAGAGAGCAGTCGCCCGGACGCAGTCATCGCAGACCTCAGCGGCTCAGAGCGAGCGCGTTCGGCACGGTGGCGGAAATTACGCTGGCGTGTAAAAGACAAAGGCAGCGGTTCTTTTGTTCCCCCCCCCTCTCTCTCTCTCTCTCTCTCTCTCTCTCTCTCTCTCTCTCTCTCTCTCTCTCTCTCTCTCTCTCTCTCCACGGTGAATCACGGGGGCCGTCTTTCACACGCGAAAGAAAGGGAAATATTTGTCGTGCGCACGCTGCTCGGGAGCCAGCGCGCCAGCCGAAGAAAAGACCCCCGTGGCAGAACTGTGCCGCGCTGATGTTTCAATGCGCTTAAAAAACAAAAACAAAACACAAAACAAACAGAACAAAAACTCTGCAGCCTGGCAAGCTGGCAGCGGGGCATCGGGGAGGAATTCGGCACTCAGATTCCATTAACCCTGTGAAAAGTAGGTTTTTTGGAATGTTTTTTTTTGGTTTCTTCAGAATTCTGAGTCGGCGTTCTAGAACTCCGCTGCTTTCTGTCGCCAGCGGCGATTGTGACATCAGCGTTAGAATGTCCAGTTAAGAACGTTCTGACTGCGTCTTTTTGTGACCTCACACTTTAACGGGTTAAAGGCCTGGCTGTTTCGGGCCTGGCTTCTCCGCAGTCTGGTGTGCCCGAGCGCAGATGTGCCAGGTTTTTATCCGGCGCCGTTGCCGTCGTCTCTGGGCCCTGCCCGCCGCGCATCCCAGAATGCTCGGGGGCAAACACCGCGCGCGTCCGAGCAGAGCCACTTACGGAATGAGCCTGCTCGCCGCCACACTTATTTATTTATTTATTTATTTCTTTCTTTCTTTTTCGCGCGTCAGGCAGCTTGAACACCGCAAAGCCCTGCCACGGTAAGTATAATTGCACAGAGAAAAATAATCTAAATAAATAAATTAACTCTTGTGTCTCTGTGTCAGCGGAGATAATCCTGATTAAAAGTGATACAGCCCCAGGAGAAAGACAACCCAACAATCAGTGTGATGCTGTGATTTAAAGATTAGGGATCTGCTTTCTCTCCTTATTTGTTATTTTCATATGCGTGCCTGCGAGCGCATTTCTGCCCCCCCCCCCGTGGTTATTATAATGGGGGGATTGTACCTCGCGTTAAAGCCTCTTACCGCTATCGAACAGAAGCGGGGATTTGTGGCGGAGAAGCAGCTGATGAAGAGGACGGTGGCTCGCTTTCTTTCAGCGCGTCGAGATTAGAGCCGAGACTAATGACACCCGTCTGCTCTCCTTCATTGGGTCCTTTTCTTTCTTTTCTTTCTCTTTTTTTTCTTCTCCCCTCGTCGCCACGACCTTCGTTGTTCGCGGGCGAATGCGGCGAGAGTAATACCGGGCCTTCGTTCCGTCCTCCTGTCGATTTCGGCCTTAGTTCCGTTCTGTGCTCCTGTACATTCCGTCCTCCTGTCGATTCTGGCTTCCATTCCGTTCTGTTCTCCTGTCGATTCTGGCCTCCATTCCGTTCTGTTCTCCTGTCGATCCCGGCCTCCATTCCGTTCTGTTTTCCTGTCGATCCTGGCCTCCATTCCGTTCTGTTCTCCTGTCAATCCCGGCCTCCATTCCATTCTGTTCTCCTGTCAATCCCGGCCTCCATTCCATTCTGTTCTCCTGTCGATCCCG
>NC_057936.1:3916849-3929349 GCF_018555375.3 Anguilla rostrata
TGGGAGTAAGCGGTGATGCGTCTTCACGGTGCTGAGGGTTACTCTGGGAGTAAGCGGTGGTGTATCTGCGTGCGCTGAGGGTTACTCTGGGAGTAAGCGGTGGTGTATCTGCGTGCGCTGAGGGTTACTCTGGGAGTAAGCGGTGGTGTATCTGCGCGCGCTGAGGGTTACTCTGGGAGTAAGCGGTGATGCGTCCTCATGGTGCTGGCAGGCTTCTCCGTCAGGGGCCTTGAAAGGAAGATTATGGCTGGACTTTGCGACACTAAAGGGAGGAAGAGGAGAAGAGAAGCGGTTGCAGTTTCCCCCCCCCCCTCCCCTGCCCGCCCACGCCCGCCCACTCCCCCCCACCTTCCTCCCTCCAGCATAGATTTAAGACATTCTTGTCGCTTTCCCAGGTGTTTTTATGATTTGGTTCTTAAAGCCAAATGATGAAAAACAAAAAAAGAATAAAGTTCTGGCAGGGTCCGGGGAAGCGGGGTTTGAGATTCATCAGTGGGGCGGGCGGGGGTTGGGGGGCGCGGGGGGAGGGTTTGTCATTCTCAGTCCCCCTTGAGGATGTGGGATTCTAACAGTTATCCTGTTCTGGCAACCGCAGCAAAAAAGAAAAAAAATCCTACTTTTGACACGCTAGCTCAACTCGATACTCTGAGGAATTAAATTTGATGCTGAGATGTTCTTGTGGCTCCACATCTCTCTCTCTCTCTCTCTCTCTCTCTGGAGAAGAAACTTAGTCCGGTTATTAGAAGGCTCAGACTTCGGTATGGAAAGCCTTTGGGACAGTGGCCAGTCGAAAGTCAGTAGGTTTTTTTTTTTTGGGTTTTTTTTTTTGGGATAACTGAAAGTGCTATGAAGGGAACGGGCCAGGAGGGGGAATTTTCTAGAAAAGTGCATTTGGATTTTTATTGGTGCAATTTGCCAGACATTGTGTGCAGCGGAAGCCTGGGGGCTGGCGACGGTTCAGAAAGATGGCGGCAGTAACTTGGGATTGTCCCCTCCCCGCCTGCCCCCCCTCTCATTTCTGCACACTCAGGAGTCTCAGGACTACAGGTGAATAAAATCAGTGAGAAAGTGGGTTTGGCGGGGGGCCCGGCCTCATTAATAAGACGGTATTTCTCTGGAATTTGGACGAGTTTGGGGTTTTTTTTTTGCGGATTTGAGGCCTGAGTTTATGGGCAGCCTGGGGGGTTGAGCGTGGGGGGGGGGGGCGGGGCTGTTGTTTAAGCACCCGTGTAGTGGTTAATGGGTTCTGGCTCTGTGTCTCCGGGGGCAACGGAGGGCGGTGGAGTCATCCATCTTTGTAGTCCTGCCGGTTTATGAGGAGTCTGGAGCGCGCTCAGACCAGGGCGGCGTGTCCAGGCCGCGGGGTGGCCTGATTATTAAGATGGTGCACACGGTGTGTGTGTCTGTGTGTGTGTGTGTGTGTGTGTGTGTGTGTGTGTGTGTGTGTCCTGTCAATGTGTTTGTTTATTTGTGCACGTGTGTGTGTGTGTGTGTGTCCCGTCAGTGTCTGTGTGTGTTTGTGCACGTGCGTGTGCATGTGCATGTGCATGTGTGTGTGTGTTCATAAGAAGAGAGGGAGGGGGGAGCAGATAGAGGGGTAATGGAGAGAGGGAAGCGAGAGAAAGAGTAAGAGAAAGAGATAGGGAGGGGAGAGGGAGAGAATGGGGGGTTGAAAGAGAGAGGGCAAAAGAGCGCAGAAGGAGAGAAAGAAAGAGGGGAAACAGAGGTAGAGGGAGGGAGAGAGATGCAGGAGGGAGAGAAAAGAAAAGAAATGAAGGATGGAATAAGGAGGCTGCTGGCCCAGTCTCCCCAGCCTCCCAGCCTGGTTCTGGTCCAGAGTGTGGTGAGAGAGATGGATGGTCGGCGTTTGTCCATTTGTGCTTCTAGCTTTGGGGGGGGGCAAGGGTTCACCTTCGCTGTGGAGAACGGAGAGAACCAGGGGAGCCATTTTCTCTCTCTTCAATCATGGAAGATGAAAAACGGGGCCAGGGGTGTGGTGACTAATCCCATTCGCTCCAAACACCGAACCGTTAAAACCCGAAAACCCAGACTTGGGACGCTGCGCTCAAGCTGTCCAGTGTTCCTGCAAATAAATAAATAAAAACCCAAAAAACAGTAGGCTTCCTTTACGGCTCATGTGTTTGTATTAAAACAGTGAATGTTACTTTGTGCTTAACTTCACAAGAAAACTCAATTGTTTCAACCAATTAAAGGAACTGTCAATCAAAACAAACAGAAACAGTAGGTTTCTTTTACGGAGATCGGCTGGTGTATTTTCATGCATTAAAACACTGAGCTGTTGCGTTGTACTTAACTTCACAAAAAACTCAATTGTTTCAGCCAATTAAGGGGCGCTGTCATTTTGTTAAAGAGTGCAGTGCTTAATTTCGTTAAGTACCCTTGACTGATGCGGCACTGTCATATTGGGTTGAGAGGTCTCAATTTGCACGATGGATATGCAGAATGTTTTTTTCTCTCCCACCCCCTCCTCATACGTTCATCTGTACAGCACTACGTGGAGAGATTTTCCACGGTAGGTCCGTGCATTGGCACTGCAAAAAATGAAACCTGTGTTTTCACTGTATACAGATCTCCCTGGGGGATGTAGATAGTCAGTGTGTACAGCTAATTTTTAATTTATGAAGCCAACGATGCTTTTAAAAAAAAAGAAGAAATGAAATAAATAAAAATTAATAAACTCACAGAGGTTGGATGTCTTGCTCATCTTTGTCAAATGTTCTACAAACTAAGCAGCAAGACTCATGCATAATATAAAGAAAATAAAATATTCTGAAAAGAACACTATCTCCTAACGTTATTGATTCTGGGATGGATTTGTAATGTGAGAGACTACTTTTCATTTACACTGGATACAAACCAGAAATGAACATTGTGTGGTGAATTGCTCCTTAAGATCAGCCCTGTCCGTTTCAATACTGCTGCGCAACTTCAGAATATTTGAAGTCTGAGTTTGGCTGTTCTCTCACATTAGGGACTCTCTGTTTGGCTGTTCTCTAGTGTTAGTTTAGTGACTCTGTGTTTGGCTGTTCTCTAGCGTTAGTTTAGTGACTCTGTGTTTGGCTGTTCTCTAGCGTTAGTTTAGTGACTGTGCTGGGCTGTTCTCTAGCGTTAGTTTAGTGACTGTGTTTGGCTGTTCTCTAGCGTTAGTTTAGTGACTGTTTTTGGCTGTTCTCTAACGTTAGTTTAGTGACTCTGTGTTTGGCTGTTCTCTAGCGTTAGTTTAGTGACTCTGTGTTTGGCTGTTCTCTTGTGTTAATTTAGTGACTGTGTTTGGCTGTTCTCTAGCGTTAGTTTAGTGACTGTGTTTGGCTGTTCTCTAGCATTAGTTTAGTGACTGTGTTTGGCTGTTCTCTAGCGTTAGTTTAGTGACTCTGTGTTTGGCTGTTCTCTCGTGTTAATTTAGTGACTCTGTGTTTTGCTGTTCTCTTGCATTAGTTTAGTGACTGTGTTTAGCTCTTCTCTTGTGTTAATTTAGTGACTGTGTTTGGCTGTTCTCTCGTGTTAATTTAGTGACTCTGTGTTTTGCTGTTCTCTTGCATTAGTTTAGTGACTGTGTTTAGCTCTTCTCTTGTGTTAATTTAGTGACTGTGTTTGGCTGTTCTCTCGTGTTAATTTAGTGACTCTGTGTTTGGCTGTTCTCTTGCATTAGTTTAGTCACTCTATTCTCTCGTGTTAGTTTACTGACTCTGTATTTGGCCCTTCTCTCGTGTTAATTTAGTGATTGGCGCTCGTGTCGACGCCCTCGCCCTTTCCAAGTGCGCAAATGGGCGAAGACTCAAACTCTGGCAGCTCCAAGTCTTCCTCCGTCTCCCTCTCCGCTTTCTGTGGCTTTGCAGTCGTTTCTTCAGGACCGCGGCAGCTGTGTTTACACTGCACCACTGTCAAATCCAATCCTTGGATTTAGGTTGCGAAATGCACTGTGCTTTGGGGTGGGAGTGGGGGGGGGGTTTAGGTTTGGGGGATGGGGGGCGGGTATGGCAGCCAGAACTCATCTTGGGACCCTGGCACACGCCTCCTAACCCAGGGCAGAATGTCAGACTCGGGGTGCCGGCCGTGTCTTTGGGAGCGTGAATCGAGATTAACGGCGTTCCTCTTCCCCAGATTTTTTTTTTTTTTTTTTTACATTTTTTTTGTTGTTGTTTTTTTTTTTGGCCAGCCCAAAGCTCGAGGGAATCGGGTGTAGCTTGTGGGGAGCCTGTGGCAACCATCTCTGTCAGCGTTGCGTTTTTCGAAACACCTAAAAAAAAAAAAAAAGATCTTAATTTTTTTTTTCTTCTTCCAAGCACCCTAAAAGAAAAGAAAAGCGGAGGGTGTGGAATGGCAGACTCCTGATGGATTGTTTGGAGTTTTCATCCCGGGGTTGTGTAATGCTTTAATTTGCCGGTGCCCGGAGAGCACGTTGTAAATTACAGTGAACCTTTGCTGCGTAAACAGAATGTGTTTAGCATAATTGCACCTTTTGCGTCGCCCTCATCAGGGATAGGTATTGATTTTCTCTCTGCATTTTTTTTGTTCAGTCTTATTTTTAGTTCTTAGTTAGTTTTTTTTTTCGCTTTGGAATTTCACCACCGCACTATGCCGTTTGCTTAGTCCTTTTCCAGATTTCGCCCCCCCTCACCCCCCCCCCTCGTTTCTTGGATGGTGTTCAAGTGGGGAAAACTCTTGACGTGAGTTAAGCTGGACCCGGCCAGTGGGACTAAGGGCGTGTGTGAGGTGAGGGGTGAGGGGTGAGGGGAGGGGTGAGGGAGCGTGCCAGGTTTGGCGTGTGCCATCGTTATTGAACGCCTGAGCATTTTAGGGGTGGAGCTTGTCCCCGGCCGGTGGCTCCTGGGGGGCGGGGGCGTGGGGTGGGGGGGGTTAGTTGTGCATTGATGCATTGAGGGCCCTGTTTCCCCCCACCCCCTCACTGGGCTGATTAAACACTGACACAATTAAACTATAGCTCTGTGAAGGACCAGTCCCCACACACACACACACACACACACAACTCACAACCACTCATAACCACACACACACACACACACACACACACTCACAACCACTCATAACCACACACATACACACACACACACACTCACAACCACTCATAACCACACACATACACACACAAACACACACACTCACATGCATGCACACGCATGCACACACACTGTTTCTTATGCGTGCTTGTCTGTGTGTGTGTGCGTGCGTATGCATGCATATGTGTGTGTGTGTGTGCGGGTCTTAACCGAACATTCTAATGCTGATGTAACAGTCACTGCTAGTAACTGAACGAAGTGGAGTTCTAGAACACCGACTTCTGAATTCTGAAAAAAAAAAAACCATTCCAAACACCCTGCTCTTCAGTGGGTTAACTTTGTGGCAGAAGTGAGTGCACACAGGGCACAGAGAGACTGAAAAGGCTGTCAGGTACCGCATGAGATAAACTACGGTTGGCGTTTGCCCTGTTGAGATCTCTCCCACTCTTCACGGCTTCCTGATTGGCTACAGCTAGGGTGTTTGTGTCATACTTCACCGACAGTTTAATACTTCACTCAGGGGAACCGGGGAGATATTTCTTCAGCCGATGAATATTTATGAACTTGCTGAGTGTTTGTGGACGGGGTCCAAAACGACAGGATTAATTCTCTGCGAATAATCCGGCGTCATCATCACTTTAATGAACCGGGAGCCGCGGAAAATAAATGTTTATGTTTTAATAACTGAAGCGGGGGAGAATACTGCTGGAGTTACTGGGAAAGAGAGAAAGAGAGAGAGAGAGAGCTTTTCGTTTTCATTTATTTTGCTGTTTTTCATATTTAAAACATTTCCTTATTTTTTTCCTCCCCCCGTCGGTCGTGTTATTATTGCGTTTGACGGGCGCCGCCGCCGCAGTGCGATCTTTTGTCGTCGTCTTTGCGGACAAAGGCGGACGGGGCCCGGAACGTTCCTGCGTCTTCGCCTTCGTCGTCGGCAGCGGCGGCGTTTGAGAATAATAAAACCCGTCTGCGGGCGGATCTGATAGCGGTCAGCGTGAACCCGAGCCGCCGCTTCCTTAATCACCTTCCACCAAGCGTCCCGCCGATGTCCGCCGATGAGAGGCTAACAGCGCGGCTAACGTTTCTGGGAGCTTTGCGGCGGAGCTCGAGGCGTTCGGGTGTTTTCGCGGCCGTTGGTGAGGAACGGGGGGGGGGGGGGGGGGGGGAGTGTGTGGCACGCGACGTGACTTCGCGTTAATTGAAAGACCCCAAGCCGGGAGACCCCAACATCGTCGGCGCCGTTGTTGTTGTTTTTTTATTTTTAAGTTTTCGTCGAGCCACAAGATAATGACGCGCGCCCACTTACCCCCAAGATTTTATGAGCCGGATAGAATAAAATACGTTTGTTCTGATGCGAAGCGTGTTCGTTTCTGAACACTGAGAACCGGAGGTGCGATGCTGTGTGAGTAGTTGTGTAAGAGCATCTGCTAAATGCCTTTAATGTAATGTAATGTGATGATGCGGCATCCCTCATAGCGGGGGGGCTGGGGAGAACAGAGGGGCCTAGGACTTCAAACCACCCCCCCCACCTCCACACGCGTTGCACAGCGGCACGTGTCTGACCAATTATCCAGACCGCACGGATTACTTTAATCAGGCCGCGATTACGCCACTCGATTGGCGAGGCGGGTGCCGGGGGGGGGCGGGGGGGGGGGGCGGCGTTGGCGGCGCGTTTCCGTGCCGATTTTTATCACGCTCAGCCTTCCCGCCGTCTGATTGGCTCTGGAGAGCCGTCCCCATTCATCACCTGCTTGGGCGGTCCCCTCGCTCCTGTAGTTTTTCAGACACCTGTGGGGTTTTTTTTCTTCTCTTTTCTTCCCCCCCCCCCACCCCCTCGCTTTGTCGAAGGGAAATTGCGAAATGGATGATTTTTAACGAGCCCTTGAGAGGCGGCGGTGTGGTGTGCGTCTCCTCCCTGCCTCTCCTGAGCCCAGTCGGGGCATAGCGGCCTCCATTTTCAAGCCCAATTTTCAAGCAGCCAGGGAGGCAGTGTAGTATAGTGGTTAGAGAGCTGGGCTTGTAACCGAAAGGTCACAGGTTCGATTCCTGGGTCGGGCACTGCCGTTGTACCCTTGAGCATTGCTTACTTAACCTGCATTGCTCCAGTATATATATATCCAGCTGTATAAATGGATGCAATGTGAATGCTATGTAAAAAAAAAAAGTTGAGTGAGTCGCTCTGGATAAGAGCATCTGCTAAATGTAATGTAATATACGTTTGCAACCTGAATGTTCAGTTCCCAGGTTGGGCAAAAAAAATGCAAACACTGTGAAAGTCACTCTGAATAAGCAATCATACCATCTGATAAATTCCGGTAAGGTATGTAATGTAAATACATCACACCAGTCTTCCAGGAAGCTTGGAGTTGGTCTGACACCCCCCAACACCCCTGCCCCCCGCCCTCCCCACCCCCCCAGTACTTTCACAAACGAGCAACAGACGGGAAGCTCTTCGTGTGTGGTGTGTTCGGGAATCTCTCGGAATGGAAGAAAGAGAAGGGTGAGGGGTTTTTTTTTCCCCCTCTGGTTCTGGTCATGTGATGCCGTGTCGGGGACTCTGCGAATCGGAACACAGGCGTCACGGGGGGGGGCGTGTGATCCGCCACGACCACTGATGACTCTGAAGTGGGGGGGATCTGACTTGCAGATGCAGGCGTGTGCAAAATGCCCTGTGTCAGACGCCAGATAAGAAAAGGGGATTCGTCTCTGGAGTGCGTGATGTAAGATTAATTGGGAAGGCCTCTTTTCGTGGACAATTACCCTCTACAAGGGGGTGTGCGGGGGCCGGGCCTGGGGGGGGGGGGCTGGTTGGTTCTGCGTAAGCATAATCCCTGCACCCATCCCGGTTAGGATTGATGGAGAGAGCTGAGAGGCTTTGCCGTTCACGGTACGGTGGCCATAGTGGCGCCCGCGACGGGCCCGCTTAATTGCCTTCAACACCGGAGTCGTTTAGTTAAAGCACGCGCGCTGACAGGGGGGGGAACATCCCAGTAAATTCTGCCGAGGCTTCGGGAAAAAGAGGCGCCCGTGGCGGAGCGAGGGGGTGGGGGTGGGGGGCAGGGGAGGCTGTGCCTGAGATAATGGCGTCGCAAATCACCCCCCCGCCACCCCCCGCTCTGCCACGAGCTATCTGCCCGCAATAAAGAGAAGCCGGGCGGGTGGGCCACCATTAGCCTCCGGAGGACGGGGTGTCATCAGCCCCCGCGTGTGTGGCTCTGCAAACGGAGGAGCAGAGGCGCCGGGGATGCTGTTCCCCCACCCCCCCCAAACACCCACCCCCGACGCGGTCCCAAAATTTACAGCTCACGCCTAACTCCTCTCTCCACACTCCAGAGCTCTCCGGGCCAGCTGGTGAGGTGCGGGCCCCGAGTCCCCGAAAAGCCTTACTTACCGTTCAGAGGAGGGACTCTGGAGACTGACAGGAACTGTAGTTTTAACCCTTTGAAGAGCAGGTTTTTTGGAATGTTTGTTCTTTTTCCCCAAAGTTCCCCAAAGTCAGTGTTCCAGAACTCCATTGCTTTCAATTACCAGTAGTGATTGTGACATCAGCGTTAGAATGCCCACTTGCCAGTAGTGATTGTGACATCAGCGTTAGAACGTTCAGTTAAGAACATTCTAATCACATATTTGTGACCTCACAGCTTTAAAGGGTTAAGGAGAGCGGTTAGCGGTGCTCATGTGCTGATTGGCTGTCGCTCAGTCGGCGGGTAGAAGTCTGGCGCGTGAGTGTGGGATGTGGGCAGTGTAATTAATCTACCCCGGGGTCTGGGAAGCTCTTCTTGCATGTTAACCCGTCCTTTAAAGGTTAATATAAGCACTGTCACCAAGGTTAATTAGACCCAGCTCACTTCTAGGCATAAAAGGCTGCTAATTCATGTGTGTTGTCTCCTTTTTTTGTGGGGGGGGGGGAATCCAGCTGTAGATTTAATTCCTGTTTATGTGTTTTAGAGGTTTTATATCTTTTGCCATTTGATGTGCTTATCTCCTTAAATTCCACAGGGGACTTTCCTCGCTTGTGCTGGACTCTCTGAAATCGGTATAGAAATCTAATTTGCGCGTGTGTGTTTACAACACGGTTTACAATTTTTGAAGTTAATAAGACGGACATCATTACATTCAGAATCTTCGACTTGGTTGGCGCACATGTTGAACAGATTTCACAGCTGGAAAACAGAAGCGCACAGTTTTCAAAAGAACAAGGCTGTGGAGAACTAAGGCCTGCTGTTAAATATTTAATATCATTCTATTTAGCACCGGTAATAACTCAGCTGTATTAATATTTAAGTTGGCGGTCTTTGTTTCACACGTTAACCCCGTTGATTTTGGGTTATGTGGCAGCTTGAATTTTAGGTACGTGTCCATTTGTGTGAATCTTCACACGGACCTGAGTTCCTAAGACTGATATTCACATTGGCATGCACATTCGGATTAGCCTGGCCTGTAGAACGTTCTGGAAAAGCTCTGGTTGTAATGCTGTCCGGGGTATATATTAATAATAATAATAATAATAATAATATGGTTGAAAACTGGCTAACTTGGCTAATGTAAACAGCTTCACTAGTACCGTGATACAGGCCTGTTTCTCATTAATATGGTAAAGGGGGAAGGGGGTGGGCAGGGGGTCTGTCATTCTTGCAGTATTTGCTTCCACCACTGCATCCATCTTGTGTTTAAGAAGAAAACATTCGAGCACCCTTACCCACAATAACCCACACACTGTCATTAAAATGTCATCCCTTAAGTGCTGTGATTTATTTATTTTTTTACTGTAGCTGGAATGCATGGGGAAGGGGGGGGGGGGTGAGGGTGGGGTTGGTGAAAGGCTGCTGCGTTCACTAATTGAACTGGGAGGGGGGGGGGTAGTCGCCCTTTGTGTGTGCACTGAATTTTATTTCATTTGTTTTCTCTCGTGAGTCATTCCCCACCTTCCTTCTCACTTTACGTCAATTACATTCAGCGTCTTAAATGGAGCAGCTTGGTGTGAGGTTGCAGTAAAAGCAGAACACACACACATGCATGTGCACACACGCGCGCGCACACACACACTCACTCACACTCACTCAAACACACGTGCACACATATGCTCACACACACACACACACACTCACTCACACACACATGTGCACACATACGCTCACACACACACACTCAAACACACGTGCACACATACGCACACACACACACAACTCACGTACACACCACACACACACACTACTAAAACACACCTCACACATGCCACACACACGCACGCACACATCGCTCACACACACACGTGCACACACGCTCTCACACACACGCTCACACACACACGTCCACACACACACACACACACACACACACACACACACACTCGCACACACACATCCACACACACGCCGTTTATAATACAGTCCACCTTTCCCAGGTGCTCCCTCCCTGAGATTAGGTGAGCCATGTGGAGAAGCCAGTGGTCTGGATCTATAAATGCACACTGCTGAAATATCACCCTCTGTCACAACACTGCGCCAGCCAGCCTGGCTCATAACGTGGTGCCTTTGATTTTTAAAAAATGTATTCCCTGGGCAGCGATGATATTTTATCTGGAAATATCAGGTTGACAAGAGTGTAAACAATTCAATGACCTGAGTAAGGAGAGGCTCAGTGCTTTTTAGACGGAGGTAAAAGGCATGATCGAGGCTATAGTGTGTGTGTGTGTGTGTGTGTGTCAGTGTGAGTGTGTGTGTGAGAAAGAGTAAGTGTGTGTGTGTTTGTGTGTGTGCATGTGTGTGTTTGGGAGAGAGAGTGTAATGTTGGTGAGTGTGTATATGTGTGTGAGAGAGGGAGTGAGTGAGTGTGTGTCTATTGTAAGTGTGTGTGTGTGTGTGAGAGAGAGTGAGTGTGTGTGTGAGAGAGAGAGTAAGTGTGTGTGAGAGAGAGTAAGTGTGTGTGTGTGTGTGAGCGAGTGAGGACAGAGAGAGACATGTAGGCTGAGGACAGAGAGGAGAGAGGGAAGGAGGAGAGGAGAGAGGACATGGAGGACAAAGGGGAGTGTTGAGAGAGGAAAGTTGAGGCCCGGTGCCACACAGTACCAAAAGGGGCAGTGTTGAGGAGCCGAGCATGTTGGGCTCCAGAGTGCCACAGTGGTTTGATTTCGATGGGGGTGAGATGCACGGGAGGTGTTGAGTGAGTCCATACATTTTTTGTGGGGTGGCATGGCCAGGACTATGGCCCATATTCATTAAACAGATCTACCGTCCTACGGGTTTTCACTCCAAACCTAGCAAAGCACACCTCGTGCAACAGCTAGAGATCTTGTCTAGCTGCTAATTAGTAGCATCAGGTGGGCCAAATTAGGGTTGGAATGAAGGCCTACAGGATGGCAGATCTCCAGAAACAGTGTTGGGCAGCTCTGCCATAAATCATCTGGGGAGCTGTTTGTGGCACTGATCTAGGGTCAGTGCTGCTCTCTCCAGGTCGTAACCCCGTCCATCACGAGCCGAAGGCCCCCAGACCCGCTCCTGGCCCTGCTCTCCTTACGACGGGAGGCTGTGTGGAGGTGTTGGTGTTGAGTTTAAACGGGCTGCAGCAGCTCTGTGCGGGGAAAAGAGAAAGCGTTTATCTCACTGACCCCGTCATCTCCCATAACCCCCCTGCTCGCCAGACGCCGCCAGAGACCGAGCGGGGCTTCCACAGGAAGTGGCCCGTCCCAGCGAGGCACCCCTCCCTCACAGGTGCTTTTTTTTGGGGGGGGGGGAGAGTGGGAGGAGGAAGGGAGGTCCAGCTGTGGTTTTATATACACAGCACCAAGAAGTTAAAAAAAGGGTAATACCTACAGGCTGCACCCCACCCCCCCCCCCCACCCCCACATGGGTGTTGTTATTTTAAACGGTTTCCCCTTCATCCCTTCATACTGTTTTTCTCTCTCTCTTATGCGATTGGACAAACGCTTGTCTTCTCCTGTCCCGGCTCAATACACCAGCGTGTTAAAAGTGACAAGGGGGGGAGATCACGCTAATTAATTAACGAGGGCCAGTGGCGCCGTTGACACCTCGCGACAATTAGTCTCTGCTCTCCCTCCTGGTCCTCTCGCTCGTCTCTCTTCTCCCTCTCTTCCCCGCTGCCAGCAGGAGATGCTGCTCTGTTTTGACGTTCGCCGTTGTAGGTGGAGATGATTGGGGCTCGATTGCCCAACGATGCGCACCTGTGTCCACCTAACAGTCAGCTGGATGAAGCCTGAAGACACCTCAGTTGAAGGGGTTTTTTTTGGGGGGAGATTCCTTTTATGGCTTTGGGAAGAGATATGCCTTTTTGACTCCCTTTGCTTTTGTGTGTTACAATTTGCAGCTACCACATTTAGTTTCCTGTTTATGTTTTGGTACTTTCTGTTGTAGGTTGCAGGTGGTCTTGTTTTAACACCTTTTTTAGGTGGTTAGGGCAGAGTAGGTAGAAGTTTACCGGAAGACTCGCTCCTTTTGCTTTGCC
>NC_057936.1:3934349-3959349 GCF_018555375.3 Anguilla rostrata
TCTCGCTTGCAATCCTAGCTGCTGTCATCGGTCCACTGGCGTCCCCATCTCAGGCGTTTGAAAAACGAGACGCAGTGTGTGGAAACACGTATGAGATTTGTCAGGCTGATAGATCCACTGACATATCAATTTGCCTCGTATCATCTCGCCATAAATACTGGGAGTTCGCCAGGAGATTGATAACGCGGGCGCAGAGCAGCGTCTTCAGCGTTCTCGGTTCGCTTTTTATCGATATAAATCAGGAGGGGGGGGCGCGGAGAGGCCCGTGTCTGCGGTTTCGACGGGAGGGCGGTTGATAGCCAATCGGCTGCTCTCATCCGGCCGTAGTTTATTCGCCGTGGCAACGCGCACTCGGGAGACGAGTCGAGCGCGTATTTCGTTTTTAAGAGTCGTCCAGGTGTTCGCCGGTCCAAGTAAAGCTGAATGACGGTGGAACCGTGGAGACCGGCCAGATGTTAAGCAACCGCAGTTGGTCTCGCTCGCTGAAAGACTGGAGCCGTTTTTAAAAAATTAATGAATTTTTTTTAAAAAACGTTTCATACGTTAATGCTGAGTGGGCGTTTTCATGCGTGTATGATGAACGGGTTGCTGGCGATATTCGGTAGCCAGTTGGAGACGACGGCTATTGTAAAGCGTTCCTCTGTGACAAGAGGGAGAGAAAAGAGAGGGCAGTGGGAGAAAGAAAAAGGTACCTCAAGCAAAGCCGGCGGTAATTCACACGCTAGCCAACACTCCCGCGGACATGTATGACAAATAGCTGCGTGCTGCGGTACTGTGTGACAAACAGGCCCCAACGCTAAGCAACAGCGGGTGATGTTGTATGAAAGCAGTAAGGTTGCACAAATATTAATAAGTAAGAAGTGAAATTTGAAAAGGCAGTAAGTGTCGGGTGTACAGAAATTGCAGTGAAAGAGGAAATGTACAATTTAGCTGTGAAAAGATCTTTATTAACTTGTTTTAAAAAAAAAAATTTTTTATAAATAAAAACTTTTTCACCCCAGGCAGGTGTGTACCGTAGGAGTGGCAGCTCTTGTTAGACCTGAAGAATAAGCACACATCTTGCCAAATCTTTGTGGAGTGTGGGGATCGTAAAAGGCCGACCCCAAAATGAAAATGGAATGTTATACATCTTCCCACCATCTATTATGACAAAAAAATAAATAAATAAATAAAATAGGCCGTGGAGCAGCCTGCTTTAAACCATAAATATCTCTGTGGCATCCTCCATATTTCATTACGTTTCGCTCGAAACGGACTGTGATCCATCATACCAGCGAGGAGAGTGTTGGGGTGTGAGTGGATGCTCTACTTCGCCTTCCCTACAGTGGGGATCGGATGCTAAATGTAACGACGGTGGCCTCCCACAGTGCTCTCCTTCGGGGGAACAGGAAGGGGAGGAGTCGGCGATCGCGGTCGGTTGGTTGGTTGAAGGCAGGCAAAAAAAAAAAAAAACAGAACGGGGGCGACCGGATTTGGGGACTCGAAACGAGGCCGCGTGTAGATGTGCGGAAGTTTCCGGAAGGGCGTCCACGCCCGCGCTAGGGTTCCGTTTTAGAATATTTTATATCGAGCTGGAATCGCTTGGAATGCGAGGTCTCGCCGCACCTGCTACAGATCGTTGTGCGTTGAGCCGTTTATATATCGCCGTGACAACGGCGGAACTTCATTAAGCTTCGAACGAAAACCGGTAGCGATCCTTCGTCACGTCGGCAACGAGAACTCGGTTTAAACGGACGTTCGTCCGTCTTTCGCCTTCGCCGGTGCTGGTTCAGAGCTGGAGTGCAATGTGGGGGCGCTCGCGGTGTGTTTGCACTTTTATTTTATTTTTTTTAATGCTGGCTAAATTAAGCCATTTACATTTACGCAGTGACAACGTCGATATTTCATTACGTTTTACGCAAAGGCCCGGACTGCGAGCCCCCTCATTCTCCCTGGCTGACGGGTATAGCTTTTGCGTTGTTTCAGGTGTATAAACACATTTTAAAAAAATGAATATTGGTTAAAAAAAAAAGGTTGGATTTTTCTTTAGGTTGGATTTGTAGAGAAACGCTGCTTTCCATTTTTATTTTATTTCATGCTGTTTGTCTGGAAGTTTGTGTTATGTGTTTCAAAATTGAAAAGGCTCACTTGCCTCGTACGTGCCCCTGAGCCTGGAAAACGCCGGGCATTCGGACTGAGATTACGCGCGAACTTCTTACGCACAGCTGGGCGCTCGTGAGGGAGTCCCTTAGAGACGAACAGCCGAATCCCTCATCTGTTCGCGACCGCTGCTCTTTGCGACGCGAAACCTGTACAAACAAACCCGTCTCGTGGCGGAGAGATGGAGCTTCTCGGCATGAGCCGACGAAGCAATAAGATAAAATAAAATAAAAAACCTCAGGATTGTGTTACGGTGAGACCTGGGATCTCCTCTGTGCTGTTGGTATCGGGCGTATAAACAGAAGGGATGAAGAAAATTGCTTCTCTGCGACTGGGCCTGTCTCTCCAGCTGCGGCGGTGTTGTTGTTTTTTTTTTCCAGACAGGAGAACTAACGGCTTCTGTGGTTTTCCCGCAATTTTCCCCCAGCGTGTCGGGGGGGGGGGAGATCTTCTAGCACAAGGCTTCCCAAAAAATAAAATAAAAAGGGGGGCGGGGGTGTAGACAGTCTATGGTGTGTATGAAACCCATCCTGAGAAGGAATGTCAGGTTGTAAAGTCGCTTTAGAGAACGTTAGCAGCTGCTTGCCCTTTCAACTCTGACCCCTGCCGGAAGCTCCACTATTGGCAGAGATGCTATCGTAGACTGACAAAGATGGTCCACTCACACGTTCCTTCTGTGTTCGATGTTTATTGATGAGGGGAAGCCTTGGTTTCCGACGGGTGTTTCCGTTGCAAAATTTAGAATGTTTCAGTTATAACAGGAAGCTATAGGGAAATGGTACTTTCAGTGTTAAGAGTACGGAAGTGACCGTCTGAACAAAGCAGAGTACTGTTGGTGAGGGAGCACAGATTCTGCAGACAGAGCACATTACGTTACATTACAGGCATTTAGCAGACGCTCTTATCCATGGCGACTTACACAACTACCTTTTCCATAGCATTTACACTGCATCCATTTATACAGCTGGATATATACTGAAGCAATGCAGGTTAAGTACCTTTGCTCAAGGGTACAACGGCAGTGGTCCTAACCAGGAATAAAACCTGCAACCTTTAGGTTACAAGGCCAGGCCCTTACCCGTTATACTACACCGCCGCCCCAACCAGGTGCCAAGCGTAACCAAGAGTAACCAGGTGCCACAGCTCCTTTGTTCTTACCATTCTATGAGGCTGAACATGACCACGGGAGGATCTGGCTGATGACAGGAGGTTCCTGTGCTGTATTATAGTACAGAACATTCATCAGCACAGTTATTGGCTTCGGTCATACCCCCCTCTTTTTCACGAATGTTCAGAAGACGCATCAAATCCGATTGTCCCTGCTTCTGCGGTCGGCGGACAGGGCCACCGGTGTGTCAGAACGCCAGTTCGGATTTTTAAACAGGGCAGCGAGACGGATGGTTTCAGAGCGTTGGCAGAGAGCTGCCGTGTTTCAGAAACATCTGCCGATCGCGCGTCTCGAGATCCAACACGTCGAGCCGTCAGCCTGGAGAGGAGAGGAGAGACGGGTCCGCTCAGCCGAGGCATAATCTCTCATTGCGGAAGCTGTCGTTCGAGTTGTTAATTATGATTTTGATTTTGATGTGGGGGCCGGTCTCGTCGTTTACTCAACGCCAGTCTTAAGATTTTTTTCTTTTTTTTTTTTTTTCTCTCTCTCTCCTGAGAACTCACGCCGCTCACGTCTTCGTCTTGCCGCCGCTGCGGTCTGAGTCCGCGCTGGCGCTCGTGCCCGGGCCTTGGCGAACACCGGCGGGCTTGTGGCGCTTGTGCCCACACGGTGAGCGAGGCCGCGAAACCGTAACCTTGTGTTCGGTCCGCCGGGGGCCCCCCCGGGGGGGGAGGGGGGCTTTGTTTTTACGGCCGCGTGGTGCTCGAGAAGGGGACAGCGTGGCCTGTGCTCTCCTGGTGCCTGTGTGCAACCCTCAATCTCCCCATCCCCCTTCCCGAATTCCAAATGAATCACCTTCTCTCCTCATTCCTGGTCCCTGGTCCGTGTGATTGCTAGGACTCCCCCCCCCTCCACCCCCCCAACTCCCCCTTCTTTAGCCTACATTCCGGAATTCTCTGAAAACCTTTTTTTGTTCCGCGGGGAGCCAGTTGCTCTGCTGTCATCACATCGTGAGCCAGTGTTCTGGAACGTGCAAAAAAAAAAAAAAAATCCAGGACGAAGCATTTTACACGTGCGTCGCATTCTGTTCCCGGGTTTTTTTTGTGGTTTTTTTTGGGGCGATGTAGCTGTAGTAGCTGCCCATCCTTGTTTTCCCAGGGTGGCGGAGGGGTGAGTGACAGACATGACTCTGAGACGCCGGGCCGCACCTTGCCATCTGTTCCAATCCTCCTGTCCTGCGGAGCGCGGAGCTCCAGTCTGTTCGGGGGAAAAAAAACGGACGCGTCATCGTCTTCCAGACCGTCCTTCTCCGATTCACACGCTCCTCTCAGATCTGCTGTATCCACTTCAGTTCTTTTGGAATGTCAGTGTTCTAGAACTCCACTGCTTTCCGTTACCAGCAGCGATTGTGACATCATCAGCATTAGAATGTTCAGAGAAGAACATTCTAATCACGCACTTCACGTGATCTTATACCTTAAAGGCTTAAATGACAAATTAATATGACCTTGAATAAATCAGCTTCCTTTAAAATAAAAAAAGAAAGAAAAGAAGCATGAATTCTGCGTAACTATAAGGCCCACTCCCCTGTAAGTTGGTGCCTTTTTGTTTGTAGTTTTAATAAATACCCAATGACTACCACCGAATAAGCAACCATTGCTCTCGTCTGCAGGCTGGTGCAGCGGCCCAAATTGGCTATTAATTGGTTTAATTTAGCTTCTAATATTGTTACACAGAAAGGAGGGAGTGGGAGGCCAGTGTGTACATACAACAAGGAAAGCTATGAATAGATCCTTTGTGCTGTTGCCCCTTTTTAACCTTCCATTCAAGCCTCCTAAAGATTGTGCATCCAGAGGTTAGAGAAGTCTACGACCATTTTTTAAAGAGATTTATGGAGGGGGGTGGGGGAAAACAACACGAGAAGAACCTGTTTTCTTGCGGCTGTGTGAATAGTTTTTTTTTCTTCATCTTGCGAGAATGTGATGTGAAAATGAAACAAAATAAAAATAACAAAAAGGAGGAACTTCCGTGCCCCCCAAAACATGTTCACATACTGTACGTTTTCAGTAGGCTAAAAGCCAGGTATATTCATTCGTACATACAGTATATTCATAAATGTAAATTTGTAAGTAGCACTTGTCGCTTTGCCCCCCCTCGCCCCCCCGCACACACACACCCCCACTTCTCTCATTAACGTTTCTGTTCCGATCATCTGAGTGGGCCTGACGCATGCAGAGGCGCGCGGTGTGATGTAGTATGCCTGTGATATACGCAGTTAGACGGGTGAGATACGCTGGCTCATGTGACCCGCTTACACTTCCTGTAGAATGAACAAAACCAATGGGATGGAGTGTTAATTAAAACCACCATCATATTTTTACTTTGTAGTTAGCTTACTAATTTACAAAGTTACTGTAGCTAGTTTTGCAATGCTACATTGAACCGTGATCGCTAGCTATCTTGAAACACCAAAATAAAATAAGGAGATTAGCTAGCTAATTATCTGACAAACTACTTATGATATCGTGATGTTTCTCAATGCTTTTCCTATCTAGTGCAGGTGTAGCTGTTTTGGCAGCCGATTCTGTTCGCCGCGAACGGAACCTTTTCAGGCCGTTAGCTAACACACGCTAGCGTACGCCTCATCGACCGCAGCTCTGATGACCGCGAAGCGCTGTCTTTCGTAACTTGCTCGTTTATGAACTGTGACGGATATTCTTCCCTTTCACGTCTGGTTAAAGCGACAAGTGGCCACCGCACTCAATTAGGCAGCTATCAGGCTTTCGGCCGTGCTGATGTGTAATTTCTTGGGGGGGTGGGGGGGGGGGGGGGGAAGCGGTAGTGTCATCACGCCGTCAGGGACTAATGCGTTCCGATCCCCTGCCGCGGCCGGCAGATTTGTAATTAAATGATGCGCATCCATAACGCCCCCCACCACTCCCTCTCCCCACCCCCCCCGCCCACCCCCCCCCCCCACAAGATGCTGGCTGTCAGGTGACGTTGCCGAGGGCTGCGCGCTGTCTCCGCGATCGGAGAACAAAGCCGCGCGATCCGCCGCGGTCGGCGTGGCAGCTGCGGAACGTCCCCGCGGTAAATTGGCAGTATGGCGGCCAACCGCCGCGAACTGCCGCCGCCGGCTTCGATGAACTCGCCCGCGTTTAGCGGGTTCACCTGTCCCCCCCCCCCGTCACTCCGCCCGGCACGGTGCCCCCCCCCGCCCCCCACCTTTAAATCCTCCATTTCTTTGATGCATCTCAGAGGGAGACGTTTATCCCCGAAAAGCCTTTTTTAAGAACTCGACAGGTAAACCTAAAGGAAGGACCGTTAATAGCTCTGTGTCGTACACCCGTGCTCGTCTCGTAAACCAGAGACATATGTCCCTGCTATCTGCTGTAATAGGTTTAAGCAGTGGACCGTGTGTGTGTGTGTGTGTGTGTGTGGTACGTGTGTGTGCTGTGTGTGTGTGTGTGTGTGTGTGTGTGGTACGTGTGTGTGTGCACTGCAGAGACACTGATGTAGACGTTATACTGCGACGAATGGAGGTGAATACAGACGTGCTGTATTCTACCAAAAAAAAGTTGTGTTGTGAAGTTGGCACCTGAATCTCCATCTGCTGACAGCTTTCTGATGGAGGGATTCCCAGAGTCTGTTGCTCGCTGTGGTTCTTAAAGATCCCACAGCACTTTTAGGAACATGCCCATAATCACATCCTACATAAGACTGGCTACGCAATCGTTTAATTTTTTAAAAAATTTTTACCAGCCTTGTCTCCTCAGTTCAGCACTGCAGTGGTTATGTTGACCTTTTGACCTTCGTTTAGCAGACCTGTGTGGCTAACAAAACGGTCTAAGGGTCCAATCAGAACATTTGTTTAAAAAGAAAAAAAAAAAAAAACCTTAGCTGACTACTTGGTTCATTCCACTTTTCCTCCTCCACATTTCCTTTTTCTCCTAATAAGGGTGATCCTGTACGACCATCTTGTTACTGTGCAGTGATCTGCTCCTTTCCGACAGACTGTGTTCCCAAAAAACCCAAAACCAAACAAACATGGAGAATCTGACAGCTGTTCTTTTTCTAACGTAGCGCGTGGAAATTGCAGGTTTCAAACATTCGTCGACGATTTCTTTCTGCTGTGTACGCCCCCAAGCAGGAAGGTCTCCACACTGCCCGTTCTGGTCTTAATTATCTAAACACTGTTTAGGGAACCAGCCGGTTCTCTCTCAACATTTTGCGAGTGTTAATCGTGCAATTAAGCCCCCCTCTCTCTCTCTGAGTGCAGTTTTTACGGGGGGTGGGGGGTGGGGGGAGAGGCTGGAAAGGTCTAGACAAAAAAGTGGCAAAGGAGACCAGACCATCGGAATCCAGGTCTCTTGCATTTACATAACGTCCCTAGTCCCTACCAAATATGGTAAATGGTAAATGGACTGCATTTATATAGCGCTTTTATCCAAAGCGCTTTACAATTGATGCCTCTCATTCGCCAGAGCAGTTAGGGGTTAGGTGTCTTGCTCAAGGACACTTCGACATGCCCAGGGCGGGGGATTGAACCGGCAACCCTCCGACTGCAAGACAATCGGTCTTACCTCCTGAGCTATGTCGCACCCTACCTATATGTGCGATTCTCCTCTCCAGAGATCTGCAACGCAAGATCAGTTTTTATACGCGTGCGGGTTTGAGACGGGGAGCCGGGGAAATGCACGTACAGTCGCCACGAAGAACCCGATTCGGGCTGGCGAGCCCCGCCATATTTTTGGCTGACATTTCTTCTCCTTCTCCTTCTCCTTTCTTTCTTCCTCCTCTTCTTTAGTCAGAGTGTGCAGCGCCTGCCCAGGGTGTACGAACCATTAGATGGGTACACAGAGAAGCCCTTCGAAGGCACTCGACCACTATGGGCAGTTAGTGCTTCACCGGAAACAGTGAAAACACGACTGGAGAACGGAGGAGAATGGTCAGAGATGGAGGGTGGAGTAAGTGCGTTACATACTGGAGAAGGGAGGAGAATGGTCAGAGATGGAGGGTGGAGTAAGTGTGTTACATACTGGAGAAGGGAGGAGAATGGTCAGAGACGGAGGGTAGAGTTAAGTGTTAAGTGCGTCACGATGGCGCAGTGGTTAGCACTGGTGACCCGCAGGAAGAAGGAGGTTCTGGGTTCGAATCCTCTCTGCGTGAGTTTCCTCTGGGTGGCTTTCCTTTTCCATTTCTTCCCTCAGTCGGAAAACAAACAAAAACAGGTAGCCCAGGGACACATTTTACCTGGCAGTGGGACCACCTGTGCATGCGTCCTACTAAACGTCCCTCAAGGGTCATCCGTGAGTGAGTGACTGACTGACTGACTGACTGACTGACCACAATTTTCCATGCATAGCCCACAGCGGCAGTTCCTGCGCGCCGTGGGAAAGAGATCTCTCTGCAAGGCTTGGGGAGGAGGCAGGGCTGAGAGAGTGGAGGGGACTAGCGATCGGGGACACATCGTTTGCCAGAGCGACAGTAAAGAGGACTTTGATTTTGGATCTTTCTCTTTAGTTATTGCTACAGACATATATTGTCCTTGGGAGCCAAAGTAAGCACTGTAATAGGAATTAAACGGGAATTTTGTTCTTTTTCTTTGTGTCTCTGTGTGTGTGTGTGTGTGTGTGTGCGCGTGTGTGTGTGTGTCTGTGTGTGTGTGTGTGCGCCTAACATGGCTCACTCGCTTGGTATTACAGCACATAGGCTTACATTGCCAGTGGTTCTAAACAGACACTGCTGCAGTGATGGATAGGCGTGTGCTTTGCGTGTTCGCTCGTGTGTATGTGATGTACATGTAACTGTGTCATTATGGTTTCCATTCCCAGTGCTAAATCAGTCCTTGGCACTGCTCTTTTTTTTCCATTTACTGTATATCAGGAATCCAAACTCCACGCTCCTGGAGGAGCTCCACTCCTGTGTGTTTTTTTGCGGTGTTCTTACAAGTCATCGGTGAATCACGTCTGGGGAAACAAGGTGGGCTGTTTAGCCAATCAGGCGTATGTGCACTAAAAACCTGAGTACTGAAACAGACAGTCCAGGACTTCAGTTTGAAAGCCCTGCTTTGAACGAGCCGGATTCCCCCGTTGTGTGTTTGTGTTGGAAGCACCGGGGTGGAATGCTTGGGATGAAGTGGTTGGATATTAGGCTGGTGTGCTGGGCTGGGCCCAGTCACAGGTCAGAGGTCACGGGAGGATGAGTCCTGGCTTCCTGTGAGAGAAATGTATAAGAAAAAAAATGTCAGACTACTCAATATATATTCATGTCTTTGGCAGGAAGGTGCTCTTGGAAAAAGGTTACTTCTGACTAAAGAATATAGATGTAAAAATTTACACAACACTACTTTCCACTACTTGGGGGTGGGGGTGGGGGTGGGGGGGGGGATAAAAAGAGAACGTGATGCTCTGCCCCCCCCCCCCGGTGCATTCTGGGAAGTGATTAAGGGAGAGCCCCTTACGTCCGACAGTTACAGCCACCGAGAATGTCACATTAAGGACGAGCAACAACACACTGATGCGCAATTAAGTGCGATTGCATCACTTCACTTAACGGTTATGGCTCCTTTATTTGGCAAATGGAGGCAATTTCAAAGAGTCAGGGGCTGAAAAATTAACGCCCGTGTGCCTCTTAAGTGGAGTGATCTGTTTTGGAGTGGTTAAGCAGCCACTGTGTTTAAAGGGGGGGACTGTGACTGGCTCTGATTGGTTTAAATTTAAAAATGTGAGGGGGACACCGTATTCTCGAGGGCAACAGCTTGCTTCCTTTTTTTAATGTTTATTTATTTATTTGTTTATTTATTTTTGTTGCTGCTGTGATTCTTCAAGAGGAAACAGAGGGGGAAAAAAACAGTGGGGTGGATGCGGACAAGATGGGGGACTGTTCTGTTGCACTTTTCCCGTTTGTTTGTTTGTCAGACGTAGCTGTGCTGTCCTTCAGGAGTCAGGTAGATCAAACGGCTCTTCCGCGTTCCAGTCTCACCTCATTCTCCAGGCAAATTTATCGGAAGCAGTCGGGGGAGGGGGGGGATGGGTAAATTTAAAAAAAATAAAAAATAAACATAGTTCCCCTGTCGAGCCGGGACCCATCGCAGCCCCATCCGGCGTTTCCCCCGGTGGTGATGTGCGGAACTGCGTCCTTCTGACACGTACCTCTGTTCAGCCCCCTCCATGGCATGCCTCGCTGTCGCGCTCTGAAATGTTAAGATGCTTTTTTTTCCTTTTTTTTTCCCCCCTCGCTAAATTTTCACTTCGCTTCCTCTGTAAGTGTCAAAAACGCCGTAATAATAATAATAACGTTCCGTCACCCCGCCCACTCGTCCACGGCTAGTGACATCAGAGCGCCATCTGTTGCACGAACGCGCGCGCACGTTTGTGTGTGTGTGTGTGTGTGTGTGTGTGTGTGTGTGTGAGCCTGCATGCGTGTGTGTGCCTGTGTGCTTGTCGGGGGGCTCAAATCAGGAAGGTGGGAGCTGATTGGTGGGTGTAAGTGTAGATGTTCTGCGTTCGTGACGTCGCAGCTAACGTCGCCGCCGCGGTCGTCATGGCGCGACCTCCCACTCCTTCGGGCCGCCACTTCCTCCTCCCGCCGGATTAAAGATGAGTTTCCTGCCGCGCTGTAAAAATGTCCGGTGTTAAAATTCAAATCTAACGGAGTGCATGTGAGTCCAACAGGGACCATATGTGCTCTGCAGGAGTTTGTTTAACGCGGAACATTTGACAGTATATCAGTGTCACAACAGTGCAGTTCTCCCTGTGCTTTGAGGGGTAGGGAACATTGGAGGGTGTGGGGGGGGGGGGGGGGCGGGGGTTAGGGGGGTTAAGTTGGGCAGCAGTAGAGCATGATGGGTAAGGAACTGGGCTTGTAACATGAAGGTTGCAGGTTTGATTCCCGGTTTAGACGCTGCCGTTATACCATTGAGCGAGCTACTTACGCAGAATTGCTTCAGTAAATATCCGGCTGTATAAATGGATACAATGTAAAAAAAAAATTTTTTAAATGCAACAACAAAAAAAAGTTGTGTAAGTCGCTCTAGATAAGAGCATCGGCTAAGTGCCTGTAATGTATAGTAATGACATGTAATGCATTTCGCCTCCATCTCCGAGCCGCTCGTTCTCGTCATTTGCCAAAGCGAGCACTTCCTGTGTCTCACGGCCATTTTGCTCAGGCATAGCGAGAGAGAGAGAGAGAGAGAGAGCTGCAATACCAGCCCGCCCTCGCTCGCCCACGTGTGGCCTCGCAGGCCGAACATCGGCAGCCATTTCCTAATCATCCGTCACATAACACGGAGGGACGGGGCGGGGCGGGGCGGGGCAGCGGTTAGGGCGCTGTCCTTGCAGCCAAGAGGTTGCAGGTTCGATCCTGGTGTGGGGGGCACTGCCATCGTACCCTTGAGCAAGCCGCCCGCTTCAGTAAAGGTGTCCAGGTGCACAAACGGATTGTGTGTGAAGAAACGTTTTCTCTCTGTGTAAGTTCCCTGCTAAATGCCTAAAAGTGTAAAGTAATGTAATGGCTTGAAAAGCTTTGCAGTGTGGAAACCCCCCATTGCACAAGGGATCCTGCAAGTCCTTTAACACCCCGTGTCTATCCCGCGTTCTCCCTCCCTCTTCTCCTCTCCTCTTTTTTTTCACGGGAGGAGGAAAAAAAATACCCCTCGTTCCGGTGATTTGATCTTCTCTCTCATGCCAGTTTACGAGCAGGAGCCCAAGTCCCCATGGTCGCCGGCAGCCGAACAGCTAAACAAACAGCTTCAGGTTAGCACAGCTGTAGCAAGTAACTGGGAGTTTTTTTTTCAGGTTAAACCACTTATTTAATTAATGTTGTTTTTGAATTAATTCGTTTTTTTTACCCCTCTGAGGTCTGCCAGCATTCTACATTCTGCCACTGCATGGTTCAGTCAGTGTTCTAGAACCCCGTTGACTTCAGTCACCGGTAGTGATTGTGACATCAGCATCAGAATGCTCAGCGAAGAGCATTCTAATCACGTGTTTGTGATCTTAGACCCTTATTAAAGCTTTACGCGGCTTGAATGAAAGAGTGGAAACCAGCAGAGACGCATCACATCGGCTGTCTGGATTCTGGCACCCTTTTTGGGTACGGGAAGTGCTTACGGGGGACGCTTGTCTCTGAGGGATGGTAGAGTACGGGAAAGCGGGATGGGGGGAAGGGAAGACGAGGATGGATCAAGTCGTGCTGAAGAAGCTTTTTTTTTTTTACTCCCTCGTGCGCATCATTTAAAGTGTCCCCCTCCCCCTTCCCGTCCCCCCATTTCGGGTTTAGCCTCCCTTCCTGGTGTTTGAGAGCAGGTGATTAACTCTTGTCAGCGGTGTGAGCGCGAGGGGGTTTTCATCCATTGATCTGTTTTCGGCTCCTGAGCTCGTTTGAGTGTGGAGCGCGCTCCGCTCCCCTGGGGGAGGTTCCCCTCGCACGCACCGCAGCACATATTTTCAGAACGAGCTCTGAGAGAATCTGGAACGGGGACGCTGGAACCGGGATGGAATGTTATGCCGATGACACCCAACTCTTTCTCTCCTTCCCGCCCTCTGACACTCAGGTCTCTGCTCGCATCTCTGCCTGCCTGAGGGACATCCAGAGCTGGATGGATAACCACCATCTTAAGCTGAACCCAGGCAAGACGGAGATGATCTTCATCCCTGCTCCATCCTCTAACCTTCTTGACTTTTCTATTTCCCTGGGGGACACTGTGGTGTCATCATCACCCACCGCAAAAAACCTTGGAGTGGTGATGGACAACAGACTGTCCCTCTCCCAGAACATCACGGCGGTGAGTCGAACGTGCAGGTTCTTCCTGTACAACATCCGGAGAATCCGCCCCTTCCTCACCACCTACGCAACCCAGCTCCTGGTTCAAGCGATGGTCCTGTCCCGCTTGGACTACTGCAACTCGCTACTGGCTGGTCTGCCAGCATCCGCCATCAGACCCCTGCAGCTCATCCAGAATGCTGCAGCGCGTCTGGTCTACAACCTCCCCAGACATTCCCATGTCACCCCCCTGCTCACTGACCTCCACTGGCTGCCTGTTATGGCTCGCATCAAATTTAAGTCCTTGGTGCTTGCATACCAGGCAGCTAAGGGGTCAGCACCAGGGTACATTCAGAGGATCATCAGACCCTACACACCAGCCAGACCTCTCCGTTCTGCCACCTCTGGACGCTTGGCACCTCCCCCTCTTCGCGTCTGCACTTCCCGCTCCCGTCTGCTGTCTGTCCTGGCCCCTCGCTGGTGGAATGACCTCCCGTGATGGTCAGAACAGCAGAGAATCTCACCACTTTCAAACGCAGACTGAAGACTCATCTCTTCAGGCTGCACCTCTCCCCACCCCTCCCTAGCCTATAGTTCAGCTCATTGTACCTAGCTAGGATAATTTGATTATGTTAGTGTATCTGGTAGGATTGTTTTTGTATGATTAGGTGTGATTCCAGTGCTAGTTTGTACTTTGTACTTGGTAGGATTCTTGCTGCTGAACAAGCTTACTCTACAGGGTTGGAGTCCTGATCGATGTGGTCACTTCTGGCACTACGATCCTTACTTCACTCTAGTGTTTCTTTTGCGCCTCTACATCTTGAAACCTATGCACTTGTTGTACGTCGCTCTGGATAAGAGCGTCTGCTAAATGCCTGTAATGTAATGTAATGTAATGTAATGTTGGTGTCGTCACCATGGGAACGCTCTACGGTTACCAACTGTCTTTCGACAGAAACCAGAGAGGAGCTCCACCGAATCACGAGATACGTTGGTTTGCGCACAAACAGAAACAACGGCGATGGTGATTGGTGGATACTTTCTTCCGAGGTGACTGCAGGGTAGCAAGTCTTGGTCTGGAAAAGGTAGTTAAAGATTGTGAGATTCGGTTTTTTGCAACCTGATTGGTTCTCGCAAGTTTTGACCGGCGTTTTGTTATTGGTCAGTGCTGCCTCCAGAGCCCCGCCCACATGACATCACGATTCTTCAGAAGAAATAACTGACGTTTGGCTTGTTAGCAAAGCACAATATCCCCACTCTGCATTTACGTACATGTGCAGTTTCAGACATTCAGCAGACAGCCCTTATCCAGAGGGAGCTTACATTTCACACGCAATCCTGGGTGCAACCCGGGAGTCGAACCTGCAACCTCTGCGTTACAAGCACAGTTATCCCTAACCATTATGCCGCACCATCGTCCTTTCCGCCTGTCTGGCACATGGACAGACCGGCAGCCTGCCCACGGTGTGGCACGCCCTGCCCTCACCCGCCGTTTCCGTGACGACGACGCGGTTGCCCCGGGCGACGGCAAACGTGGAGCCCGTCGCCTAAGCCTCCCTCGCCGCTCCGCGCGTGTGGCTCGCCCCGCGGGGACGTGTCGGCGCCTGTCCTGCACTTAACCGCCAACAAAAAGGAGGAAACCGACACCACTGTGTGCTGTACGCTGCCCCATCGTAGGGAAAAATGATCTTTATGCTCAATAAAAAAAGGCCCCTCCCACCTCCTTTTTAAAGAAAAGAGACCACAAAAGGCCGTCTGTTGAAATTTTGGCGCCCTTCGCTCGCCCCGCCAAAGCTTGCGGTGAGAGAGTCAGCCCCTCTGGGTGTGAGGAGAACTCTGCTAATCTGCAGCTCACCTGGCACCTGCCCCCGCCCCTCCCTGAGTGCAGAGGGTTCAGACAGACAGAGAGACAGACAGACATGGAGAGACAAACAGACAGACACAGAGACACAGGCCGATAGACACACAGACAGATAGACAGACATACAATCAGACTGCCAGACAAACAGACACAGAGACAGGCAGACAGGCAGACACAGAGAAACAGCCAGACAAAGCCAGGCAGTCAAAGACAGGCAGACAGACAGACATGCAATCAGACTGACAGCCAGACAGACAGACACAGACAGATACAGACAGACAGACAGACACATAGACGGACACACAGACGGACTTTGTCCTGTTGATGCCGAGCAGCCAGGGGTGTTGTCTCGAGTACTTTTGAGCGGTTGTGTGGCGGCTGTGGGCTGGCAGAGATAACCCACTTTAAGTGCCTTAATGATCCAGCGTCTCTGTTCTCTCTTTCCTCTCTCTCTCTCTCTCTCTCTCTCTCTCTCTCGCTCTCTCTCTCGCTCCTCTCTCTCTCTCTCGCTCCCTCTCTCTCTCTCTCTCTCTCTCTCTCTCTCTCTCTCTCTCTCTCTCTCTCTCCTCTCTCTCTGGTGTGAGCCAGGCCTGCCGCTCGTGTGAGTCATATGTACTTGTGTCCTCTCGCGTCGAGCGCTGCTCTGGGTGAGAGCGTCTGCTGTGTGCGGTTGTAATGTAGCGTTATGTTCTTCAAGTGCTAAACGGTCCGGGTGGGCGGGGGGGGGGGGGTGTCTAATTTTCCTCAACCAGTCGCCAATGTGTAGCCACCCACCTGGGCAGACCTGCCCCTGGGGGGTTTTGGTGGCCCGAAAAAAAATGCTGTTGCAGCCCCAACTGTACAATTAAAATGTGTTCCAAAAAAAAAACAAAAACTAACTTGACTAGTGTGGCCTAGGAATGGTTGTGGCACAGAATGACAGCTCTGGGTGTTTATGCCAGTGGCTGGCTCTGGGTGACTGATGGCAGCCATTTTGTGCCAGAATACGCACAATGAGCACTAGCTGAAGTGGGGATGGACGACCTGGGTGATACAGGGCGGACATATTGTGCCAAAGTACCCATATTGCCCATTAGCTGAAGTGGAGAGGGAGGACCTGGGCGATTCACGGCAGCCATTTTTTGCCAGAATACGCACGCGGCTTGCCTGTTGAAGTGGGGAGGGAGGGAGGGAGGCAGAGAGGGGGTTTGCTTTGGGGCGTTTTTGGAGGAGCGCGGGTGAGCCGGACGCTCCTCGGACGACCTTGGCGTCGTGGCCCGCGTCTGGCGGAGAGCTGGAAAGTGGGTCAGCCGGGCGGCGTGCCGGAGCCCGACCCCGCCCCTCGCTTTCATCTCTCGCCGTGAGAGGCGGACGTGCCGCGAAATCTCATCAGGAGGCGCGGTCGCTCATCTCTACTCCCCTCCTCTCCTCTCCTGTCTCCCTCTCCTCTCATCCTCTCCTCTCTTTCCCTTCTTGTTTTTTCCTCTCCCCTCCTCTCTTTCTCTCTTCTCTTCCTTCCTTCCTCTCCGTTCCACTTCTTCTCCTCTCCTCTCTTGCTCCCCTTCTCCTCCTCTCCTCCTTCCTCTATCCTTTTCTCTCCTCTCTCTGTCTCTGTCTCTCTCTCTCCTTCTCTCTCTCTGTCTCTCTCTCCCTCTCTCTGTCTCTGTCTGTCTCTTTCTCTGCTCTCTCTCTCTTTCTGCTCTCTCTGCTCTCTTTCTCTGTCTCTCTCTCTCTCTCTCTCTCATCTGTCTCTCTCTCTCTCTCTCTCTCTCTCTCTCTCTGATTTCTAATTGAGGCCTGCATAGCCGCAGACCCCCTCGCTCTCTCGCTCGCCCCAGAGCCGTGTCGTTGGGGCCGCTCCCCACGCCCGTACGTGCCGGCGGATTAGCGGCAATTTCGCCAAAAACAAAGAGACGACCTCCGGAAAAAATTGGTCGGCGGGCACCTAAATAATTACAAGATCCCCCCCCCCCCGTTAAGCGAATAATGACGAGATAGCGGGGATCAGCCCAAAATAATTACCAGAGGTGAAGAGCAGTTAATTGGCAGTTGGTGACATCACCAGCCGTGCAGTTCGCGGCTGCTCTGCCGTGCTCTTCTTCCTCTCCCTTCTCTGCGATGAAGAGACTGAGATTTCGATTTCGAGTCGTTGAAAAAAAACTCGCTTTTTATTATCGCGGCACGATCCTGGGCCTAGGCCTTGGGGACGATCGACGGGAATTGGCCCGCGTACGTGCTTCATAATTTCGGGAACGATGCCCTTCCGCGGTTGATGCTGAAATGGAGAGACGGCGGAGGGTGATGGTGTTTCTCCGGTTGTCGGGGTAAGGGGATTTGGGGTCCCTCTCTCGGCTGTAATGGAGTCAGCGGTGTGGACGGGACGCGTTAGCCGCGGCCGCCGCCGCGCTAACAACATGGCGCTACGAACTTCCACCGGCGGTCAGGACTGCAGAATCGCTGCCGGTCGTCCGAAGCGGACTGAGCCGGTGTTTTCTGTGTGTACTGCATAACCGTTTGTGTAAGGGGCTCTGTGTTGGCATGGCTGACTGACCCGTTCAGCGCTTTTCCGATTTCTGCACATTCGCTTTCGGCAAACAAGCGTTCTGGGAATTCTGGGAACTGGGAATGTTGTTTGCCGTGTTTGTCTGTCTGCCGTGATGTGACTCATAAATGCGTTTGTGTTGTCTGCTGTTATAAGTTCCACTTCATAAGGGACTTATCTGCTGAATGAATGCCATGTAATGTAATGAAATGTGTAACGTGACATCGTGTAATGGAATGTAACATAACGTAATGCAATGTAATGAAATGAAGTGTAACATAATGGAAGGTAATGAAATGCGATGTAATGTAATGTAATGAGGTGTAACGTGATGTCATGTAATGTACTGCACTTTCCCGGTTGGCTCGGTGCAAACACTCGGTTTCTATGGCAGCGGCTGCTGAATTGATTTACATTGTGCTTCTTTTCTCTCTCTTTTTCCACCAGAGTGCCAAGACTTCCTGTGTGAACCCCCCACCCCCCTCATCTCCTCCTCCTGGGGCCTTGGCTTTCCGGCCAGGTCAAAGGTCATCTCCGAGCATGTTGCCCACCTGCCGCCTCCCCTGCCTGCTGGTCCTGCTGCCACTGGCCGGCCTGCTCTTATCACAGCTGCTGATTGGCTGCAATGCCTTAAGTAAGTCTCTTTCCTATTGGCTGGTTTTTTTAATGGCCATGTGATGCTCAGAACACCAATGGGATGGATGAGACGCCCTTGTCCTTGTTTGTTTGTTTGTCTTTCTGTCGGCCAAAGGATTAGTCTGCAAGCGTGTGAGTCTGTCTTTGTGTCCACTGTAGGGATCTGTTGATTACTTTTTCTTTCAGAGTGACAGTAATGACACATTAAAAACAAAACAAAGATTGTGGTTAAAATGAGCAAGAAACTGTATGATAAGTCCGCCAGAAAGGCTTCCTTCCATTCAGTCCAGTGAACGGTGATGTTCTGCAGACTATGCAGAACCCCTGATTTTTCACCTGAGGTATACCGCAAAATGCTGAGAGTTGAATCAGCTCTTGCAGAGCACATATTTGAATTGACAGTGGACATTTCCCCGTGTACCTGAGTGTGTGTTTAGCCTGCACAGCTCAGGCGCTCACTGACAGCGGGAGGGAAAATGCTGCAGCGTAGCCGCCAGTGTAGCCTGACGGCTCCTGTACGAGCCGCCCCACCAGGAGAGAGCCCCCCCACCCCCCCTTCCCGTGTGCAGAAGGTCAGACGGACTGTTGATCGTTGGAGGCGGGGCTGGGACAGTGGAGCCTGGCGCAGGCCGACGCCCACTTCCGTCTCTGCGCGTGTTCTTTTTTATCAGCTGCTCGTCTGATTCATCTTTCCAGTCGCTTATCGCTAAACCTCGGCTGGTGTAATCTCCTCCCCTGCTCCCTCCCTCTCCCTCCCTCCCTCCCTCCCTCTCTCTCCCCCTCCCTCTTTCTCCATGTCTCCCTCCCTCTCTCTCCCCTCTCTCCTCTCCCTCCCTCTCTCTCTCTCCCTCTCTCTCCCTCACTCGCTCTCCTTCTCTCTCTCCTTCCCTCCCTCTCTCTCTCCCTCCCCTCTCCTCTCTCCTCTCTCCTCTCTCTATCCCTCTCCTCTCTCTCTCTCTCTCTCTCCCTCTCTCTCTCTCTCCTTCTCTCTCCCCACCTCAGCTTGTTATTTCTTCTTCTGTTTAAGTAGCTGGTTGCCAATATCTGACTGAAGGCTCATTGATTTGGTGGTTCTCGTTCTCCCTCTCTCTCTCTCACCCTCAGATCTTGATCTGTCACTCTCCTGCCCCCCCTGCCCCCCCCCCCCCGCCCCGCCCCCGCCCGAGACGTGATGCTCTTCCGGTCCATCTGTCCCGGCGCGTTTATGTCTGTCTGCATCTGTTCAGGCCCGATGTGTACTAACAGTTCCCTGTAGAGAACAAGGCTTTGCATGAGAGCCCCTCTAACAGCAGTTAGCAGGTTTCCCATAATACCCCTGTCAGGCCCTGAGGTGAAATCTGCCCCTGCTCCTCTCCCTCCCTCTCTCTTCATCTCCCACTCTCCCTCACTTTCCTGCTCCCCCTCTCTCCCTCTCCCTCCTCCTTCCTCTCCTCCCTCCTGTCCTTCCCTCCTCCCTCTCTCTCACTCTCCTCCTCTCCTCTCCCCTCTCCCCCTCTCTCTCACTCCTCCTTCCCTCCCTCCCTCTCCCTCCACCTGCCCTCTCTCTCACTCTCCTTCCCTCTCTCCCTCCATCCCTCCCTCCCTCCCTTCTTCCATCCCTCCCAGGATTCCGTTTGTGTTTTTGACTCCGCCCCTTTCTCCCTCCTCCCTGCGCCTGGTCACCGTCTCTCCGTGGCCGCTGTGGAGCCTTACCCAGCATGCCGTGCGTGTGCTGTCCTCTGTCGCTCAGCCAGAGGTACCCCCCCCCGCCCCAGCCCCTCCCTGCCCCCCCCCCCCCAGATTTACAGACAGGTGCCGCATGCGGGGGCATGTACGTGTCACCTCACTAAATGGCTCCTGATTTGCCTTTCTGAAAAGGGTGATGTCATTCTCCCTGTCTCTCTCTCTCTCTCTCCCCCCATCCCTACCTGCTTTCCCCTCCCATCTCATAAATCAAAATGCGAAGGAGACGTTTTTTAATCAAAAAGAAAAAAAGCTGAATAAATCATACCACTGTAATGAAGCTCCCGGTGTGTGTGCATGTGCGTGTGTATGTGCGTGTGCGTGTGTATGTGTGCGTATGTGTGAGTGTGTGCGTGTGTGTGTGTGTACACGTGCGCATGGTTGTGTGTATGTGTGCGTGTGTGTGTGTGCGTGCACGGTTGTGTGTGTATGTGTGTGTATGTGCGCGTGTGTGTGTGTGTGCGTGCACATGTGGTTCTGTGTGTTTCTGTGTGTGTGCGCACGTGTGTGTGTGTGTGTGTGTGTGTGTGTCAGCTTTTATAAGGCTTTTTTAAGGAGAGGTGAGCCTCCCTGGTTTAAGGTACGAGGAGCCGTCGACCATTCCGCACCCCGTTACCGACGGCAACCTAAATTCAGTCAGTGCTCGTCCCGGTGACTCTCATGCGAAAGCGAGAGGTGCAGCTTCTCACCCGGTTTTTGGTTCGAGCGGATCGCCGAATTCGCCGAAGGTTTTTTTTTGTTTGTTTGTTTTTGCGAAAGACAAGCGAAGCGTTTTGTATGCGTTTACACGCCGAATTTGGGGGACAAAATGTTGATTGAATCCATGCAAATAAGTGCATCTGTTAGTCATGACAGGCTTCTAATTACATTTATTTGGTTTTTAATTACCTTTTTTTTTTAACCAAAAAAAAACATAATAAATGAATGTGGTGGGGGGGGGGGCGTTGTCATGACACCCCCACCCCGCTTCTGCAGTGGCACAGCGTGGGCCTGCTGGTCGTAAGAATCTCCTTTTTTTCCGTGTTTTTTAATGCATGAGAGCATCCCCCCCCCCCCAACCCTCACTCCCTTCCCCCCTAATATTAATAAAGCAGAATGAATGGAATGTCTGAATATTTATTTGCTCTGTTATTTATTCTCGTCCTTCGTCACGCAGTCTCTCTAAGAGTCGTGTCCCGGTCCCCGTCCCCGTCCCGTCTCCGTCTCCGTCTCCGTCCCCCATCCTCTAATTGTAATTGACTGGAGCTGCTGGTGACGGAGGCAATTTCAATAATTTATTTTCCTTTGAAGCTGCCAACTGAAAATTTCAGGGCCTTGGGGGAGGGGAGAGGGGGGAAGGGAGAGGGGGGGGTCATATTTTTTCACTCCGTCTCTTTTTTGCCCTCGTGTGAAGGAACCTGGTGGTATTCCTTTCAGTTCTCATTTCCTCCCTCCCTCCCTCCCTCCCTCCACCACTTCCTCCCTCCATCTCTGTCTCCCTCTCTCCCTCCCTCCATCTCTTCCTTCTTTCTCTCTCTCTCCCTCCCCACATCTCTCCCTCCCTCCATCCGTCCCTCACTCTCTTCCCTCTCTCTCTCCCTCCCTCCATCGCTCCCTCCCTCTCCATCTCTCCCCCTCTCCTTCCGTTCACCTTTCTTCCCTCCCGAGCTCAGCTGCAAGGTTGTACCATTTATTTCTTGTTTGCCTTTTAATCAGTCTCAGTGCTCGGGCTGCTGTGATTAAAACATAGCGGCACATAACGGTCTGGGAAAAGACGGTTTTGTTGTTGCTTTTGTTTTTGTTTTTTTAATAGGTCAGAGGAGTCAACCTTACGGTATCAGAATAATTTGTCTCGCAGTAAAAGCATTTCGCTCTCAAAGCGGAAACAGAAATGAGATTGTCACAATACAGCATTATCGTTTGCTCGCGTGCATTTCCATGAAAATGCAACGTTCTGAGTTTGCCCTTCCGGGCGTTTCTTGCGGCGCAGTACCAACTGTAACCAGCAGATGTCCCCACAACAGACATCCGAAACCCCATCACTCTTTCTCCCACCAAAGCCTGAATTTCATTAAGGCTAAAATGTTGTTGGTCATTTAATTGTGTGATTAACTTAAGCATGGAAGAGTTACGCATCATCTCTTAATGCTCACTCAATTTTCTATAGTCTTTTTTTGTATTTTCAAACACCATATTGCCCTTAAATAAATCAAGTACCACTGCGATGTGATGCACCAAAGTAATGTGCCCTGTTTTTTTATACCCCGGGACATGGTTAGCATTGATCTACCAGCGGAAACAGCTCTGCAGTCTTGTACAGAAGGCGGCGTGTACTTTCACGTAGCGACGGTAGTGCGCGTAACTCAAAAAAAAAAACCTGCGACTTTGGACGTTCACCTGCGCCAAAGCAGAAAAAAACCGCTGCTGACGTCATCCTCGCTCGAGCGCGAACTGGATCGAGGGCCGTCCAGATGGAAGATTTTATTTCGGATTTTTTTTTTTTGCCATCTGCGCTTGAACCGCAGCTTGGGGTGCGTTTACCTGCCCCAGAGAGGAGAACAGCCTGCCTGGACGGTATCGCTGTGGGCGAAGTGTGCGCACGAAACATAGCCTTTTATTTAATCTGATATAAAAACATGAAATAAATTATTAAGTGTCCTAACTGATTTTACAGCAGTGTGACGTACTGTCTGTTTGGACCACAAGCGAGTGGGAGGAGCGTTTTGAGATGTAAGCCAATAAATTAATGGCACAGAGGACCACGGTGTTCTCTCTGTCTCCCGGCAAAACGAAGAGCGAAAATGAAATATCTCTCTTTTTTTTTCATCATCTGTTTCATTCAACCCTTTGAAGAGTAGGTTCTTTGGAATGTTTCTTTCCCCCCCCCCCCAAAATTCCGAGTCAGTCAGTGTTCTAGAACTCCACCCCGCTTTCTGTATGACCAGTTAGCGATTGTGACATCAGCGTGTTCTATAGCTCCATCACTTTCTGTATCACCAGCAGCGATTGTGACATCAGCGATTTAGAATGTTCCGTTAAGACCGTTCTAATTGCGTGTTTGTGACCTCACATCTGAAAGGGTGAGAACCCTGTGGGGGGGGGGGGGGGGAATGGCTGTGGAGCGGAGCGGCGGTTTGATTGACGGCTGTGAGCGGCAGCGCGTCTGGTTCCCGGCGGTAACGCGGTGTTTTCCCCGGTAACCGCGCCCGCTCTCGGCGAGAAAGGCGCTCTTTTGGAATTGTAACGTGCAGGAGACGCACCGTTAAACGTTTTTCCCCGAGTCCTCTCGTTGTTCCGGACGTCTTCAGGCCTGTTTATTCGCAGATGCGGGGGGCAGAGATGGCCTTTCATTCGTCCCTGTATCTGCACGTCCTTTCCTGACAGGCTGGACTCTGGAGCATTTAAGCTCTGCGGATGCTCGGAACTCCTCATCGCGTCACTTTTTTAAGTCATTCGATCCCCGGAGTGGCGGCTTTCTGCACGAAATATCCGGGGAGTTAGAATTTTTTTTTTTTTCCCCAATTCGGTACGGGAATCAAAAATATTTATTTGATTTAGAGCTGGCTTCTCAGCACGTCTAGAAATACCAAGGGATTAGAAAAAATACCCGATAGTAACACATGAGAATAAAAAGAAGAAGCTTTTTAATATCCATGGATTTAAAAAAGAAAGATCAGAATGACATTAATGCTCCAAGTGTCATTTCGACCGATAGGGTGGAAGTGTAGCACAGTGCTAAAGGAACCGAGTTTTGTAACTTTATGCAAGTTAATTAACCTCAGTTTCTTCAGTACGTAGCCTGTTCTATAAAGGATCTGCATGTAAAAAGAGGGCAAGCTGGGCAGTGTAGGTCTTTCTGGATAAGGGGGTTCGCCTAATGCCTAAAAATGTGAGGCTCGTGCTCCATCTATAGTCCTGCAGGTGGACGGAGTAGCCCTCAATTCTGATTGGTTGATGAGCAATCAACCAATCAAAAAAAATGCATGATATAAAACATCCCAAGACCGCTAGCTCGTGAAGCCAGAAAAAAAGATAACAGGAACAATCTCATTGCAATAGATGGTTGAATAAGGACGTAGGAAGGATCTAGGGGATTGTAATTACAGGATATTACCTCATTAATGTGGATGCAGCGTTGAATGCTTCCTGTCCAGGAGTCCTGTGAAACACCAGTGCACTAAACTGCAGCTTTAATTCTACCTTTGAACGATTTTGTAAAATGACTTCTAGAAATACCAGCATCCACCGGTGACTAGATAATGTGCGAGAAGGAAGCTACTGCTGATTCAGAAGTTTTGTGGCTGCATTAAGACCAGCAAGTAGAACTCACCTTTTAGAAAATGAGAGTTCAGCTGTTGAATCGTCATCGAGAAGAAATTAAAACGGGGTCCTCAGGCTGAACAAAAGCAGTTATGATTTTTATTAAAAGATGGCAAAACAGTCCCCCTTCATGTATTCTTTCACTTTACTCAGATGATGGGGGGGGGAGCTGAGAGGGTTTTTAAAAGATGCGTTCGCAATACAGGAAGTACTGTAGTGGGGAATGGAACCCCTAGCCACACGTTCTCCCCAAAGCTGAAATTCACGCCTTACATGAACGCCTTCTGCGTAGCGACAGCGCGTGCGTGTCGGAGTCCTGAGAATCATGGGAACAAAAAAAAATAAACCAGTAGGATTCTGGGTAGAGACACCCATCGTGGGTCTCCTGTGCGGGCTCAAATAAATCCCACGATGCAATTTTAAACGACCGAGTTGGCGACCCGGGTTTCTCTGAAGCTGGGGATTTAAAAAAAAAACGTTGATCCGAACGGCATCCCAGTTAATTTCCTGAACTAAAATTTGTGTTTGTTTTTTGAAAGCAGAAACACAGCGCCCTGCAGATATGTTTTTTTTTCCTTCCTCTTCACACATTTCCTGACTGTTTTTCCCCCCCTCTTCAGGCACCACCATCCCCCACAGATCTGCGTAAGGGGGGGGGGGGGGTAATATTTCTGTTCCTAAATTTTGTTGATTTACGCGATTTGCATTTTTGATACATTGCTCACTCTCAAATGGGAGTTGCTCAAATGCTAAGGGATATTGGAATGGTGGTTATTCTAAACATTTTTATCCGTCCAGATCGGAGGGAGAGCGTCGGATCTGCTGTAGCAGCTGTTGCGGCGTCCCGTAGTGCTGGCTGACGGGCGTCCATCTTGCGAACGCAGATTAAATCAAAACATGACTCCAGTTAACTGGATGGTTAACTTCTGTGTCTTAGAATTCGGTGGTA